>NW_024412449.1:5560637-5757399 GCF_014898765.1 Herpailurus yagouaroundi | reverse complement strand
GAAGGAAGGAAGGAAGGAAGGAAGGAAGGAAGGAAGGAAGGAAGGAAGGAAGGAAGGAAGGAAGACAGGCTTTGTAGAACATGGTGAAATATAGATGAATAAATAGGTAGATAGGTAGGCTGACAAATAGACAAATATTCATTTCTAGTACACAAATATCACTAACATTTGTAAACAGGAATCAGAAACTACACAAAGAAGTAAAACACAACTCCCTAAAATATGCACCTAGGGGCATAGGGTTTTCCTGGGAACACTTGATGTAAATGCCTTAGAAAAAAAATTTTTTGAAGTTTTCCAGTGACTCAAGGCAGCTACATTAAATATTATGGGTAGTTACCATAGCTGGAGTCATTGAATCTCAGTGAGGTAATAGATTGCAACACCATGACCACCAACATGACAAACTCAATCTTTTGCAGGGGCCATTACTATACAACAATCTTCTCTCATTCTGTTCCCACAATTATTAATGTCACTGCTGGCAACAAGTGTTGTATGCTGTTTATTTAAACACCCCATGTGGTAATGTCATTGTTACAGTGCAATATCAAGTTGTTTGACATTTAAGGGAGAGAGATGGGAATTAAAGTTTGTCACTATAACAAAACATAGAAGCAATTAGTACAGTTTGTTCCAGGGTTTGTTTACCCTATCAGTAAAAATACCAAAATTTGGGGGGAAGGAATGGACTTCAGTTTTCTTAAGTCAAGAAGAATTGCTTTATGCATTCATTAAAATGTATCTCTGTCATTCAAAAGATTTCTGAGACACTCAACATCACAAAAAAACCACTCTGTAATTTTTCTAATCTATAATTATGTGTTATATTACAATTTTTTGAATGGGGACATGTCTTTGAAAAATGTAACTTTTTCCTAATGAGCTCTATCTTTGATTCTGGTAGGCTCTACAAATTTATGCAAGTCTTTCTATTTTTTCTCTTCTCCTACCTTGACAAAAATAAAAATGTACCTTATCCCCACAGTTCAAAATGAAACATTTGACAATTAACTCAGTTTTTCTGAAAAACCGTGGATGTCTGACCCAGCCTCCTTGTCAAATAAAACCAATTCAAGTCAAGTTAGTATACACCAAAACTAAATTAATGTTTCAATCGGTTGGAAGACTTGATATTGTTAAGATAGCAATACTCCCCAAATTCACCTACAAATTCAATGTGATCCTTATCAAAATCTCAGCTGCTTTTTTTGCAGAAATTGACAATCTGATCCTAAAATTCATAGGGAGATGCAAGAAATCCAGAGCAGGGAAAACAACCTGAAAAAAAACAAAGTTGGGGGGGGGGCTCACAGTTCCTGATTTCAAAATTTACTATAAAGCTATGTTAATTAAGACTGCCAGGCTGGCATAAGGATAAACATATAGACCAATGGAATAGAATTGAGAGTCCAGAAATAAACCCATGCATCACTGACCAATTGATAAGAGTGCCAAGATAATTCAATGGGGGGAGGGGGGGGATGGGAATGTCTTTTGAACAAATGATGGCATGGCCAAACCATGGGCACACGAAAAGAAGTGAATTTGCATGTGTACTTCATGCCATATGCACTGGTGTATCCATACAATGGAATATTACTTGGCCATAAAAAGGAACAAAGAACATATACATGGTACAACATAGATAAACCTTGAAAATATTATGCTAAGTGCAAGAAGACAGATGCAAACATCCATATATTGCATGATTCCATGTATGTGAAATGTCCAGAATAGGCAAATCTATACATAGGGAAAGTAGATTAAGTGGTTGCCAGAGACTGTGAAAAGGTGGGGAATGGGGGGAGAATGCTAACAGGTGTGGGGTTTCTTTTTAGGGTGATGAAAATGCTCTAATCTAATCCCAGTGGTGATGGTTGCACAACCTTGTGAATACACTAAACAACACTGAATTGTGCACTTTAAAAGGGTGAATTTTATGGTATATGAATTATATCTCAATTTAAAAATAAAATAATTAAGTAGTGCTTTATAGTTCATGGATTTTAAAATCCACATTTTTTCATTTTTCAAACTTTGAAGTTGGGTTGTACCTTACAACTTGATTATATATTGCTGTCAGCCAGGTAGCAAACCTGATATATTATGGAAAATTATTCTGTTGACTCTTCCCTAAAGGACCAAGAAAGTGCCAGCCTCTTTGTGTCTCGGTTTTCATAAAATACAGGTTACACTAACTCACCTAATGTCACCAGCTCTATGCCAGGCACTGTCCCAAATGCTTTATATATTCTAATGTATTCAATCCCCACAACAACCTCATGAGGTAGGTCCTATCATCATCCCCATTTTACAGACAAAGAAACGAAAGTACTGTGTGTTGGAGCGACCTGTCCAAAACTACATAGCTAGTAAGGGTGAGTCCCATCTGGGTGATCCTGACTCTGTGCTCTAACCATTAGGCATCACTTCCTCTCTTACCTGTGGCATGCTATGGTGCAAGTCAGCCATTACCTCAGTCTTCAGCGTTCTCCAATACAAAGTTGGCCAAAAGAGTAACTAAAGCTCACAGTGAGTCTTCTTGTGGTTTAATGATGAAAACACCAGTCATTTGGTGGTTTGATTAGCTCATTCAAACATTTTTGGGCTACGCCTAGGGGATTTCACGGTCTAGAACTTTATTTACTGAGCTCAGGTAAGAGGGAGTAATCTCTTTTTGCTTGGCTTACAACGTGAGTAAAAGGGAACTGGAGCCTTAGTCCAGACTGTCTGCATTTTTCTCCAGTTGACTGCAAAGATTGACCTCCCTCTCCTATGAGAAGATCTGGGTGAGAGGCAGGCCCAGCATGGGGTTGGAGGGATGAATTCCCTCTTACTTGTTGGGTATGGGACCCAGGGGAAACACCACCAGAAGTCATCCCAGAAAGAAGTGCAGGGTCAGACCTGGGGCAAATGTTCTTCCTATCACCTGACCTCCAATTTTGCTGATTTAATGCAAAGTAAATCATTGGAAGATTGGAAGGATTCCTGATGATTCAGGGGTGTCCAGCATGCCAGACTCAGGAGAGAAAATGAATTGTGTCTCTTCCAAGGAACTGTAGGTAGAGGGAAAGGGTAGCAAAGCCCTCCTTGTCCCAATACTGCCAAGGCTCACGCCACACCCAGCCCAACTGAGCCCCCCAGGTACCAGAATGACTGGGGAAACCTAGCCTGAGCCTGATTGCTTCCAATGAGCTGACCCCATGGATATCCTCAGGCCCCAGAGACCAGAGTCGGGGGTGAAGACGGGACTCAGAGCCCTCCACTGCTTCTCCACCTCACCTTACAGAGGCTTCAGCAACATTTCCCAGCCATGGACAGAGTAGTTCCACCCCTTCCAGCTTAGGCCTCAGCCTCACAGGCTGGAAGGCAAACTCAGTCTTTTCAGGAGAGAAATGACTGAAGCAAAGGGACAGCAGAAGTCACACACAAGTGAGGCAGGACACCAGCTCTGAATTGTGCCACAGAAAGAAGGGTGGGCAGGGGAGGCACCTGGAACCACCATCCTTCAATGTGGTTTTGCTTTGTAAATTTATATTTGGAAATAATTTCAAACTTACAGAAAAATGGCAAAAATAAAAATAATAAAAAGAAAATCCAATAGTAAAAAGAAAAAATAGTAAAAGGAATCTTTACCCAGATTCACCTCTTAATATTTTACCCCATTTGCTTTGTTTATATCTACATATACATTTATACATATTTTTATAATTCAAAGATATAAAGTATATTATATATTTATATATATTTATATTTTTATTTATATTTATTTTTATATTTATATATTTATAAATATATATTTTATATATTTATAAATATATATTATATATTTATATTTATATTTATTTATATTTATATTTATATATTTATATATACTTTATAATTCAAAGATATAAAGTATATATAAATATATAATATACTTTATATCTTTGAATTATAAATAAATATGTATTTATATATTTATACACACACACAGTTTTTGTTCCTGCACCCTTTAACATTAAGTGTCATACACTCTGGCCTTTTGCTCCTAAACACTCCAGTGCACACTCCCTAAAAATAAGGATATTCTATTATAACCCAGTACAGTTATCAGCTGTAGTATATTTAAATTGATACAATAACGCAGTCTACTGTCCACATTCCAATTTTGTCAATTGACCCAATAATGCCCTTGATAGCATTTCCTGCCCTCCAGTACAGGACCCAGGACTCAATAGCTGAGTCTAGTCTCAGGTATTGCATTTAGCTGTCATGTCTCTTTAGCCTCTTTTAATCTAGAACATTTTTACAATTTTTCTTTGTCATTAGTGACAAGGACAATTTTTAAAAATCTTGTCCCCTATCCCCTGACCCTAACATAACATTTCTCATTTTTAGCTTGTCTGATGTCTTTCCCATTAGATTCAGGTTGTGCATTCCGGGCTTCGTTACTATATAAGCGATGTGCCCTCATCAGTGTATCACTTCTGGACTCACAATACCTCCATCTGTCCCTCATCCGTGATGCTATTTTGATCACACAGTCAAGGTGTGGATTTCTCCTCTGTATAATTACTGTATATTTTTTCTCCCTCACAACTAATGAGCAATAGGTAGAGAGACAATCTAAGACTGTCAGATACCCTGCTTCTCATCAAAATGTCTCTCTGGAGTTTGCCTTTACCACTTTTTCCAGAGTTTCCCTAGAGCTACATAAGTGCTGCTGGCGCCACCTATGGGGCTTCTGGCACACTGCAACAAGGGGAATGCTCTGTGCATCCTCTTTTACTTCTGCCACTTGTCTGGTGCTCAGGAGCTATTTCAGCCTGAGAAATTTTGAAAGAAGACACTATAGAGACCTGAGTCACAAAGCCTGAGTTCTAGTTCGACATTGCCACTAACTTGTGAGGAACGTTGGACAAGTTCTTCCCCTTCTCAAGACTTGAGAGTCCCCAGTAAAATGGGAGTCTGGATGACAAAGACCTGAGGTATTCATTCAACATATATCCATTGAGCAGCTACAGGCACTGTTCTAGGGTCTGGGCAAGATTTCCGCTCTCAGGAAGCTTACATCGTATGAGGGGTGACTAAGAAAATAAGCAAGAAAGCCAGTAAAAGATAAACGATATATAGTAAGTGCTATGATGACAATAAAACAAGGTTGTGAGAGAAAGTGCCTGAGGTCCACTTCAGATTGGGTGGTTAGGACAAGCTCTCTGAGAAGGGGGGAATGAGCTAAGACACACAGGATGATATTTGAAACACACCATGATAAAAGTTTACATATTTGCATAAGTGTAAAAGTAGTATAACCTTTTAGTGCAAAGTTTGGAGAAAAAGCAGGAAAATCATAACGCTACCACCCTAATATACACCATAATGCTACCACCCTAATATATAACCACTGACAACATTTTAATCTATTTATATCTTTTTTCCTTTGATTTTACATATAATTCTGTGTTCTGCTTTTTTTTTTTTGATGGGCATCATCTCATAAGTATTTTCCCTGTTGCCATTCTAGATGCATGCCTCATATTCTATTTGTTAAATTTGCCCTTCTCCTCCCAAGAACAGTGTAATTAACACCCAAACACCCTTCATCTACAATTACCAATTGTTAAGTTTTTGCCACATTTACTTTAGTAATATAACACATCATTTTTATGAACCTTTAAGACTTGCATGCAACATGACACTTCATCCCTAAATACTTTAGCATTCTCCCCTTCAACCACAGTTCAAATTATCATGCTCGGGAAATTTCATATCAACACAAGCTACCAACCCATATTAACATTTTCCCACTTGTCCAAATAATGTCCTTTACAACTGGGTTGGTTGGTTTGTTTTTGGATCTGGTATCTAGTATTTGATCTAAGGACCAGGCACTTTATGTAGTTGTTATTCTCTTTTCTATTATACACTTAAAGCTTCTTAGGCAGGAAATTTTGTCTTAAAGTAAAATGATAGCATTTTAGTGCTCAGACTTGAAAATTTAGGCCATTCTAGCTGCTAGTGAGAATCAACCTAGTCCAACTAACAGTAAAGACTAGACAATCTTCTAGACATCTCTATCCACTGTGGAGACTGTGTGAAAATTTATAGTAACAGAAAACAGAGCAGGGTTGTTCAGTGAGCCTTGGAAATGTTATTCATACAAAAGCATCCTGTGCTTCAGAGAGCGTTATGATGTTTTATAAAAGGTAATCTAATCTGCAAATCTGTTTGTTTGCATTAATAATTTATTCCTCTTTTGATAATTGTTTAAACTGATGTCTCTGTTTCCAGAAATACTCGAGAGGTTTCTCAAGTCAGAAGAACTTTGGAATTTTCTTCTCCCTTTACGCATCCATTACTCTGGGCAGATTCTTAGTCCAAACAAAGATTTTGAGAATTTTTGTCTCATTTAAAGTATGTCCTATAAATTCCTTAAATATCATTTAAAATTATGTTCTAGTAATTATTTAACCATCTTCTATAGGCTTTTTATTGTTTCTAATATTGTACTAAAACAAACCCTTACCCTCTAAAATAATAAAAATGTAAAATAACAAAACAAAAATAACATGAAAAATAGTAAGTTTTTGGTATCATCAAATATCCTGTTAGTGTTCAGCTTTTCCCAATTGCCTCATGATATTTTTACTTTAAATCAGGACATAAGTAAGTTCCATACTTCACAATTGATTTATATGCTTTTTAAGTCTCTTTAATCCATGTTTCCTGTCCATCCCACGTTATCCCCCTTGCAATATGTTTGTTGAAGAAACCAGATCACTTGTCCTATGGGTTCCACAGACTGAATTTTGCTGACTGTATCCTTGTGATGTCATTCAAGGTGTTCCTCTATTCTTTGCATTTTCTGTCATGTGGGAGCTACATCTGTTAATTGGTAGGTAGATCTAGAGGCCTGATTAGTTTCAGATCCTATCTGTTTGGAAGCATTTCATAGGTGATATTGTGTTCTTCAATCAGGAGGCATGTAATGTCTACATGTCTCTCTTTTTGTGATATGGGTAGCCATGCGTGGTCATCACCCAGATTCATGAATTCATTAGGGGTTGAAAAATGGTGATATTCCAAACTACCAACCCTTCAATTATTAGCTGGAATACTTTTGAAAGAGACACTTCCGCTCATCAAATATTTGGCTACCCAGAGATACATTTTATCCAGGACAGAGAGGATGAATGCTCCACTCAGCTAATTAATAAACTTAAGAAGGCACAGAGACATGGTCCTGGCACAGCCTTTGCCATGAAGTGACCCTGTCAGTGGGCCACGCCTGGGACTCACTGGAACAAATGGATAGTATAACCCTAGAGAAGAGCAACTGCTTCCACCAGGTCTCAGTCCTTTGGCTGAGGCTATGGTGTTCATGTTTCCAAGCCTCCTCTGAGGCTGGATGTTGTCTCAGGAATAAGATCTGGCCCACTGATTTTGAGAAGCAGTGATGTGCACAACTTCCAAGACACAGGGCTTTTGTTTGTGTTTTTTCTTTTCTGAACCAGATTTTATCCATGCAACTCTATTCTAACACCATCCCATTGGCGTTACTGGAACACATACATGCATGGAAGAAATCTAACAATGACTTTGATTCAAAGCTCATACTTAAAAATATGGAATGCTTCACTAATGTGCATTTCAGAAGCAGCAATGTATACAACTCCCAAGACACAGGTTTTAAATGAAACTGCTTGCCCTCCACTTCCTCTCTCTTTACCCTTCCTCAAGGCAGGCACACAGATAAGCTGGTTAACCACTTCAATCCCTGGTTGAATCCTAGAGAATGGTGACACCAGAACTTATAAAGAACTTGGGTTCTTTGACAGCCTCAAAGAGAAGAGCCATCTACCCACCTTAAACTGCTTGTTTACCTCTCAGACTGTCACCTGAAAAAGAAATACATTGCTATTTTTTAAGCCCCTTTATTTTGGGGTCTCTTTTGTTGTTGCAGCAGTTGAGCCTGCACTCTTATATCAAAAACAGAGCATTATTTGCCCACTGGACCAAAAGGATGTTCCTAAGCTTCCTGGGCTTGCTGTACGCTGGGTCTCCTGCTCTGTAGGTTCAGCATTCATGGAGAAATATTGTGGAATTGTTAGAAAATGAATAATTAATGAGGTTAAAACTTAGACACTGGGTATTTATTTAGACTTTGCTATATTTAATTTTTTGGTACTTATTTTTATATTAGGCCCTGGACTAGGCTCTTCCTTTACTGCCTAGTGGATAAAATAGTAGATTGGCCACATGTGCAAGAGGAACAGGTCTGCTATAGGCCTGCCTGTCAGGACAGGGCTTGCTCTGGGGAGTAGGCTTGCTGTAGTTGCTTGCCATGGAAACTGAGGAGTTCAGAGTGGACAGGCTGATGTCCCTGGGACCTGGAGAAAGATAGTACTTAGAAAATTAGTAAGGACAAACACAGAAGAAAACTCAGAGGAGGTGTGGATAAGGTTTCAGGTACTTGGGCCAGTCTGGAAAGGGATAAGGTTAGAGAAGACTTTCAGGTGTCATTTTAAATATTAAAAGTGATGATCATCCTTCCTTGAAACACAAACTTCTCTGACACCACATCCTCCTGGTTTTCTTCCCGCATCCCTGGCTTCCAAGATAGGGAATATTGAAGAAGAATATGTTAAGGGTGCCAGGGACTGGCTAGTATGTCAGGTGACATTGAGACACCCAAGTGGAGGTGTCCAATAGACCATAGGACATGTGGGTCTGGAGCTTGGAGAGTGGGTCCCTGACTTCACTAGATTCTCTGAGATTTCTGCATCAGTTAGGGTGCTTAGTTCCAAGTAAAAGAACCCAATTCTGGTTAATTTAAGCAGAAAATGAGTTTCTTAAAATATTTGTTTAGAGAGTTCATAGAGCCGTTGGAAAGGCGAGAGAACTAGGAGCTAACTGGTCTGCTGTAGGAACCATCCCTGCCATCAGGCACCAGGGGCTTCAACTTGTTCTGCTGCTCTTGCTGCCATGGAAACCTCACCTACCTGCAACCAATACCACCACCAAGAAGTCTCTGTGGTCCCTGAGCCACCACCACCCTCCCCCCCATGCTTTTTTTAATGACTACCATTAGAACTGTATCCTGGCTACCAGGGACATGGTAAATCAAGATTTTAGTACATTTAGCTACTGTAGTGAGAAGTTAGCTCTTCCTCCCAAGACTCCTGAAGTGGGGAATTCATCCAAATAGGAAAGGGGTTCAGATTCTATGCAGTTAAAATGAATGATGAATATTCAGAACAATGTCCTTACACCCTAAATGGCTAGACACCACTGGCATAGAGTGGGCAGAGAAGACAGCTAAGTCTAGGCGACTGGGGAATGGCACTAGATAAAGGAACATTCTTGAGGTGTTCATTGCCTAGAAGTGGTGGGCACTCAGGTGGTTTTCCCCTAACTCCACCTCAACCTCATTGCCTTAATTTTGAGGAATGGGCTGTGTTCATTCAATAAGAAGCAGAGAGCTGAGTTCTTCCCTAGAGAGAAGGCTTCCCAGTCTATTCCCCACCTTGGGCTCTTAATGATGAGGCAAAAAGACCATGAAGTAGGTTCAACGATTGCTACTGAAGAAACACTCCAGGACACAATTATTGGTAAAGAAAGGTGTTATTTTTTAATTTGTTCTTGAATGTGTAGGTCCTTTTAAGATCAGTGACACTTCCCTTTACAATATTCCTCCCACCTGCCCCCAACCACTTTGTATCTAATGGCCACTTCTGAAAAAGGCCTAAGAGGAATTCACCCTGGATATCCAAGAAAGAGATGCAGCTTGAGGAATGGGCATACAGTTCAAGAAGCAGCTCAAAACTGCTTTCCTCAAAGCACCTCAGTTTGGCCTATGAGTCCCTTTGCCCTATCTTGGCCAAGACTCCCCAACATTGCCTTGCTCCCTGTGTGGCCTGAGCTTTAGAGTTAGAATCAGTATCCCCATCTTTCCAGCTATAAAGCCTCTGAGAGATCACTGTTTTCAACCCTCCCCCCTCCACCAACTCTATAGAAGGGGAAACTGTACCCAAGGTCACAAAGCTCATAACTGGCAGAGGTGAAATTTAGGTGTTCAGCATCTCAAGTCACGTAAGTTTCTACTATATTTCCCCACCTCCAAGAAAACAACCACCATCTACCTCCAGCTCTAGGAACAACTGGAGCAAGCAGGTGGTGATGATCAGATGGAAAAGACCTGGCTAAAAGAGGCCAGGATGACCTCAGCAGAGCCCCAAGGAAGTGATGATGAATCACAGCACTTCTCCGTTTTCCCTCTACCAGAGTATTACCAGTATTACCAGTGAGTATTACACTCACCCCTGCCAGGATCCTCCTCCTGGTTAGGAGCTCACTGAACCATGCATGGCAACATGGTATACCATGATCCCAAGTGCCTCTAACTTGTACTTGGGAGCTGCCCATCAGCCTGGGAATCCCATTTATCAAACTGTTTCTTGGTAAGGCTCAATCCACATTCGTGGGCTGATTTAGATGGGACCTCTTGGCGACTAAAGCTAAAACCTGTCTCCATGATGCACTGGGAAAAACAGAGGGAAGGGCTCACAGATGCTGTCCTCCCTAGAGAGTTCATAAACATGATTGGCATGGGGAGAACTGAGTCCAGGAGAAGAAACGGACTCAAGGAAAACGGGAGACTTAGAGGGTGGGGAGCAGAACGGCTGTGCTTCCTCCTGATGGCCCAATTCCTGAAGGGGAGAGACCACAAAGCGCTATGGATGTGTTCCCTTGTCAAGATTTTAAGAAAAGCTCAGCCTGTGTGGCTAACAGGTAAGAGAATAATCCAGGGACCTATGGTGTCATAAAGGCCATGTGAAGGGGCTGTTTCAAAGAGGAAGTGGTAGAAATGCTGTGAAGTGGTGTGAAATGCTGTGGAGAGTTCCAGACAGCTGAGGACTGAAAGGTCTTCTTTCTATTTGGCAATGGGTGGTCACTGGTGACTTTTATGAAAAACTGTGTAGGGTTGAAGAGCAACTGAGAAGAACTAATGGAAAAAATCCTTTTTTAAAGAAACTTGGGGGCTCCTGGGTGGCTCAGTCAGTTGAGCATCCAACTTCAGCTCATGATCTCGTGATTCGTGGGTTCGAGCCCCATGTCAGGCTCTGTGCTGACAGCTCAGAGCCTGGAGCTGGCTTTGGATTCTGTGTCTCCCTCTCTCTCTGCCCCTCCCCCACTCATGCTCTGTTTCTGTCAAAAATAAATAAATGTTAAAAAAATTTTTTTAATAAAAATTAAAAAAAAAAGAAACTTGGCTAATAAGGAAAATGTATAAGGGGCAACATACCCTAAGCATTTTGCTTTAGTCTTGGGGAGACCTTTGCTTGTTTGTAGGCTATGTGGAGCACCAGTGAGAGGGAAGTTAAGACCCCAGCAAATGGGGCAGTGGATGAGGGGCAGAGCAAAGTCTTGGAGGCCATACAGCAGGATTCAAGAAACAGAGCACCCAACAGGAGCAAAAGGGAAGGATGTGAGGAGGGATGTAGACACAGACAGATGGGAAGGAGAAAGGAGCCAATGGGCAAGGAGGTTCTTGCTTTAGGGACTTTTCTGTGAATAGGCAGTGAGGTCAGTCGTTGGCTGAAAGCAAAGATGAGGGGCGTGGACAGAGAGCAACGCAATCACATCAAAGATACCCATTCAATGCTGACAGCCCATCTGAGGGTGTCAACTCTGAATCTGTCATGTTTAGCAACCCAGGAAGACAGAGCAGCAAATAAGCTGATGCAGAAAATGGAGAATGGTTGGCAGTTTCAGGGGAAGTTTTGAGATGGAGAGGATAAGAAAGTTCAGGATGCTGATAAAAAAGGTCAGTGTGTGATGGGCCACAGGTTCAGGGTAGGGAGAAGAAGCAGCCCACCAGGAGAAGGCTGAAAGACTGGGAGAACAAAGAAAGAGAGAGAGAGGGTCAGGAAACTGAGCTAAAGGAGCAGGCATTTAAATAAACAGCAGGGAGGGAGGGAGAAGCAGAAGAGGAAGCACAGGACATGGTGATCCAGAAGGTGTTGGGGGGTTCAGAAGGGAAAACTACAGGGGGCATCCTGGAGTCAGAGAGGGAGCAGAGCGGAGCCCAGGAACAAATAAGGAGGGGTCTAGGTCTTAGGAGCAAGGCAAAGAGCTGTCACCAGAAGAGGGCACAGGGAGCCAGAACCCACCGAGTCTGATGGTGAGGACTGCCTGGTGCAGAGCCTACAGAGGGCCCAGCAGCTGCCCCTGTGGGAGGAGGACCTGCAGAGGGTATAGTTGGCAATTATTAGGAGTCAGGTAGGGCCAGCCTGCCCACGTTCTGGAAGAGGACTCTGCAATTCATCCTGCAGCAGTGTTTGCACTGAAACCCCCCCTTTGCCTCCACTGAAGCCGCTTGGCTCTCCTGTTTCTCCCACGTCCAAGGAGCCCAACTTCTCCTCTAGGACTGCATTCTATACTGTGAGGCCCCGGAACTTGCTGTATTTCCATTTCATGACTTTGTCAAGGGCCAAAGGACTTCCCTGACTTCAAAAGGGGCCATTGTGAGAGTGAGTCAAAAGCAGGAACAGCTCAGATGTTAAGGAAGAGCCACTGAAGTCAGTCACTCAGCTAGCAGCTTTTTTTTCTTTAATTTATAAAAAGTCATGTTCCGTTTTCTGCATGCAAAACAAAACAAAACAAAAACCATGACACAAAACATTGGTGCTAAGTACACAGGAAAAGCCTGGGGGAGGGCAATGGTGTGGGGTAAGCAGTGCAGGGGTGGTGTGGAGGGCCATGACCTTGCACCCTTGCAGGGAGGATACCCTACATCTGCTCAGGTGCCGAAAGTGGGCCTCTCAGCATGCAGGGTCTCTGCGGTGGGAAAGGAATATGTGACTCTCGACTACGTTACTACGATCCCCTGGCCCAGCAGGCTATACCCAGCTAGGAGCTTCACGAATAAAAGGGGAGCTAAGCATTTAGCCCCGCATTTCTGCTTTATATTTGTAGTCTCCGGTTGGTCCTGTGGAAGGATCTCAGTCAGGTTTGAGACTGTCACAGCCCTCACCTGGCTATCTGACACAAAGCACCATGATTCTCACTCAGGGAAGGTGGAAATGGGGGCCACAACACAGGAAAGATGACCTAGAGCATGAATTCATGAGGTAATTACAGAGGGAACCTCGCCAAGTCAACTAAACAGAGAAAACGATTCAAACATTGAAAGGAAAGTGGCCAGAGCCCAAGCCAGAGAGTCATGTGAGCCCCAAAGAACAGAGGGCTAGGTCTAAAGATTGCCTGGCTAGTGAAGCACGAAAGACTTAGTTACCCCAAACTGGGAAACGGGATTATGGAAGCCTGTCTGCGCAGGAGAGCCTGGCAGGTGCTGGTGAAAGAATGGCCGGCGGAGGATGGCCTCTCAGCCTGGGTGGCAAAGGAAATGAGCAGCACCACCGACTGACAAGGAAAGCAGAGCTTTCTCTGAGCACAATGTTCCCCTTAACAAAGGCCCTACAAACAACAGCTTCCTTAAATTTCATCTTTTAGCAAAAATAAAGCCAAGCCACGACAAAGTGATGTCTCTGGGCCAGCCCACTGAAGCGCCAGGTCTGCAGCTCCCCCAACACCATCAGCAATAGGGTCCTTCTCAACTAAGTCCTGGCTGAGGAAGTAGCTTGACCCCCAGCATCTGCCTATGCAGCCTTCCCCAAACACCCCACACGGACCATGAAGATCCATCTCCATCTGAGATAGAGTCTGGAATTCCTGTTCCCATGGCTTCCAGAACATTTCCTTCTGCATTCTCGGAGAAGTGATGTCATGAAGTTGCTCCAAAGTCACTGAAGGACACTGGCTTCTCACCTGTCAGTTTCCTCTTCTCTACCCTAGACAGAACTTCCCCCATGAATGATTACACCACGCTCCTGGCAGTCCCTTTGGCCTTCTCCAACCTCCAACAGAAAAGGGCTGCCAGTAGAGTCCTGACTTTTTTGGGGGCTGCAGACAGCCTGGGGGTGAGTGAGTCCGAGAACTCACTTCTGATCTTTGGCTCTGCGAACGTGGAAAGGCTGAGAACTAGGATCTCTACGACAGAGGAGAAGCCTAGCACAGCGAGCCAGTTCTGGGTCACTCCCCTTGCCCAACCCAACTCTCAGGTTTACCCAAGCAGAACTCGGGCTCCAGATCTCTGAGTGGAGACAATGAAGGGATGGCCACTGACAATCACTTCTAGGAACGCAGGTTCTGACACTAAAGAAGAGTTATTAACCCAAAGTAAGTGGCACAGAGGACAGGCTCTGAAGTTGACATCTCCTTAAGCCTGCACGTCTGAGCCTGAAGCTGTCGGTGGTCCCTGCACAGCCACCTGGCCCCGTCAAGAATGCCATACATACCACCTAGAGCACTTTCATAGCGGCCACCTAAGTCAACATCGGGACAGGGAGCATGAGAAACAAATACCCTGAAAACCATTAGAACCCGAATAGGCACCAATTGAGACCTATGGCCTCTGGAAGCCTCCATCACCCTGCCCAGGGGAGCTTCCTGTCCTGGCAGGCCAAGCAAAGGCAAACAGTGACAGTCTTTGGCTGTGCTGGGCCAGGGATCACAGGCCTGCCATATGTCAGAACCTCTCTCCCTTCTTTTACCCTCTTCTGGACCCAGGAGGACTTCAGATAGATACATTGCTCCTGAGCCTTGCACACTGAAAGGTGAGAAAAGTCTGCTCTCCTCAGCAGAGAGCAGTCACCAAGGAAGTTAAGTCCTCCCAAGCCTGACCAGACTTGGTCTTGTCAAGTGGACCCCACACATCTGATTTTTCTGGTAATAGGGAACACCTCCCTCTTTGCTGTTTATTACTGAAATCTTCTCTGTAGTGGATGCACTATGGCTCCCAAATGAATGTTGTAAGATGCAAACGGCAAAGAGCACTACACAGCTCGACAAGACTTGTCTCACATCCACGATCTGAAGAGAATGAGCTGAAAGGTGGGGAGGAGTGGTCAACAGCATGAGGCGCCAGCTGCCAGAGTGCTCGCTGTACCGCCAGCTCTCACACCTGGGAGATGCTGCTGGCCAGGCGGAACGACATTCTTTTTGCTCTTTCGTTCTCCTGAAAGAAAAAAAATATGTGTGTGTGGAATCAAAATAACCAAAGGTAGTGCTTATTAACGTGCAAAGGCAAAGTGTCCAGACTGGGACTCCCCAGAGCCAAAGTGTTTTCCTCTGCCCCGGGAAGCAACGGCAAAACTCACTGCAGCCACTAAACATGGTGGGCCAAGTGATGTAAACAACTGGGGATGGCTGCACACAGCAGGCAGGCAGGCAAGACATTTCTGTGGAATGAAACAGCACTGAACTGTGTCCCATGTTCTGCATATGTGGGACCAGACACAGGTCAGAAGCGCTCTCTCTACTGTAAGCAACACCTCTCCCTCCTTCTCTACACCAAGGGGCTGAAAATATCCCTTCCTTTCTCCCAAATGGAATTTGAGACCAGGCCCTGAGACCAGATGTTTCTCTTCTTCCAGGGACCACAGTGGAGAAGAATCAGCATTGAGCTGTGAATCGGGAGACCTGGCTTCCCACCCTGATTCTGCTGTTAATTTGCTGGGTGACCCTGGGCAGACGCATCCACCTCTCTGAGTTCCAAGCCTCAATGGTAATGAGACTTGATGAGCCCTGCACTGCCCTGACTTCCTGTTAGACTACAGGCTTGGGAGCAAGGGTTCCTTCTGAGCACTCTCTATGCCTCCAGCAGCTTTGCTTTAGGCTGTTCTGTACACGCTGCTTGGGTGCCCCCTGACTGCCCACCCACCGGCCCCACAACCTGCCTGCCAGCTGGCAGCAACTCTTTACCATATGTCGCCGCCGCCTCTTGGGTTGGATGCCCTCCTGCACGTAGGGGGGCCATGGGAAACCCTGCGGAGTGGAATACCCACTCTCGCTTGACACCTCTTCGGAGTCTGAGTCCTCCTGCCTTGGCTGGGCAAACCGTTTCTCCGGGTAGATCTCCTTCAACCAGCCCTCAAAGAACACTTCCAGGCAGCGGCCGGCCTCTGCAACCTCTGAGTCGGGCTGAAGGGGAAGGAGAGCAGTGATGGTCTGGCCCATATCCACCACCCCATCTCTTCCAGGTCCCTCAAGAGCTATACAAAGAGCACAAAGCCTGGCTAGGTTTCCTGGAGGTCTAGAATGTGACATTTTCTCCTGAAGACTCAAGATAACCAGTTTAGTACCATCTCTTCAAGCAGAAGTGACCCTGACAGTTACCCACAGAGGGCCAACCACTAGCATTCCCCCCTTCTTCCTTCTGAGTCCACACTGAGGCCCAAGTGTGGGAGAGAGCTTTTAAACACTCACTACGGGAGACCCTAAAAGGTTCCCATGTCCTTATGGCAGCTCAGGACCAAACCTGATATCCCCCATCCAGGCATGAGTCTTGGGGTCACTGGGAAATAGAGGAGGGGGAAAACAGGCAAGACATACATAATTGAACTTCGCACAGTTCCAGAACATGAGGCGGACGTCTGACACCACCTCCTCTGGGGTGGTGTAGTGAGCTGGGTCCTTCTTTTGCAGCTTCCTCCGAATGATTGACAGGTCCATGGGCCTCTTGATAATCTGGTAGTAATGCCGAGCCTTGGGGGAGCAAAGAAGGGGAAGCAAAGCAGGAAGAGAGAAGTAGAGGTACAGAGAAGAAAGAGGGAGAGATGGAGAATGAGTTGAAACAGATGTGAAAGGACACAAGAGAACAGCAGCAAGAAGAAAAGAGAAGAAAGGAGACAAAAAGGGAGAAGGAGGAATGTTTCACTGTCAAGTCAGGTGTGGTGTAGCAGCAGCTGGGCTGGGGGGCTGCAGTGGCCACACTGAGTCCGCTAGCCCATGCACGGATTAATCAGACTTCCAGCGGCCAAGACCTGAGCCCGCCCCAGGGTAGCACTTGGACTCACACCCAGGCCCAGGGCCCTCGGAGCCGGCAGAAACAGGAAGCTTTCCTTACCAGCGGGCTGACAGGTTCATGGAAGGGCAGGCTGAGGCTATGGCAGCACAAGGACAGTACCAGCTTTTCACACTTCTGCAGAAACCAGAATGGCAGCACGTTACTTCGGCCTGGCCCCATCTCAAGAACTGAAGACAGTGACCCTGATAACTCCAGCGGGGTCAGCTCTGTCCCACAGGGCGTGGGCCAACACGTTAAGGCACAGCACAGCCTGCTAGACTAGAGGAAGACAGCTGGCAGAAGGGAATCCATAGCAAAAACCCCCATGGGCCAAGCTGTCAGGCATAGCCCAACAGAGAGATACCTGGAGAGACTTCCCATCCCCCTCAGAAAGGCCTCAGCCCCTGGCACAGGGAGGCTGCCCCTGGCACAGGGAGGCTGCCCCAGGCAGGGAACCTTGTTTTCAGAAACCCCTCCCTACCTTCTGGTCATAGATGCTCAGGCCAGGAGTGGCCCGCATTCCAGGCTGATTATAGCGGGCATTCTCACAGTCGTACTCCATCTCGGGCTGGGTCAGGCTGCGGCACAAGGTACATACCCAGTCTCCCCTGCAGAGGCAGATGAGGCCAAATTAGGCATCAGCAGGTGGCCCAGAACCACCTCCCCTCTCCCTCTGCTCCAAGATGGGGGCAGAGAGAGAGAATGGTATGGGAGACTCAGTCCCTAGGCCTGCCCTGTAGGGAATGGCTTCCTAACCACAAGCTTTAAAGAAATTCACTAACTTGGGATGGAGTGAATCCAGAAAAGAATTGGATTTAGCAAGGGGCTGAGAGAGGAGTATGGGGACAAACCTGTGTGTGTAGGAAGAAACTGGGAACAGAGGAAGAAAAACAGCCACTCAAATTTCAAACACCTTCCTATCCATGCATAGAAGGCACAAGGCAGTAGGGCCACTGACTCACATACCTGCAATTCATGCAGGCCCAGAGAGGGGAGGAAGCCCATTTGAAGGAACTCTGTGGGCCTGGCCTGGAATAGTCATCCCTGGAAGATCACCCTGCTAGGCAGCCAATGGCCCTAGATTGGCACAACTCACCCGGGGAAGCTGAGCAGGGCCGGCAAGTGGCAGGAAAGGTGGAACACTTTGGGGCAGCGATCGCAGCACAGCAACTCTCCCCCATTGAGGCACACAGCGCAGAAGTCCTCATTCTCTATTGGTACCGGGGGCCCCTTCTTGGCTCCAGGGGTCCGAGGAATGAGTCTTTGTTCTTCAGGAGATGAACCCTCCCCCTCTGGTGGCTGCTGCCCCGCCAGAGAAGTGACAGTGACCTTTCTTCCCCCCAGACTTGGGGCCTGGATGGCATCAGGCATGTTGTTCTGGCTGACCTTGGAGAAGAAGTGAGTCTGAGCAGTCAGCACAGCACCAACAAGTTGTGGAGGGAGGGAGAGGAGGGACTGACAAGCCCTGGGCACCAATTTATTCCAGGCCCCCAGGCCAGCTGAGCCCCAAGAATGCTGAGCCTCCTGATATGCATCTCACAAGCCCCTGGCAGCCGAGGACAAGACTGGTCAGGCTGCAGCCCCACTCAGACTCTGGACAAGGCCAGAGCCAGAATTCTGAATGAAGTGGAGAAAGAAGAGAGGCTCCTAAGGTGGGCCAAGCTCAAGGACAAGACAGAACAGAGTGGTACCTTAATAGACATGCTGGAGGACTCAGTGCCACACTCGATGATCAGCAGGAAGCTCCCATCCTGCTCATTCTTCTGGGGCTTCAACTTGAACACAGGCATCTCTCCCGAGGAGGCAGCACAGATCTTGAGCCGCTCCAGTCGCACGTAGGGAATCTTAGGCTCACTGTTGAAGGGCCTGTGGCAAGAGAGACACCCCTGGGTCTTAGTGGGAGCCTCCTCTGACCCCAGCCTCTAAGTCAGCTCAACCATGATCCGACAACTGAACTGCTGCTCAAGATCTCCTCAGTCCCACCCCATGCAGGCCCATGTTTCTCCCTCCCACCCCCGGCGAGCTGTTTGCTCAAAGAAGAGGGGATTCCTAAAGAGGGAGGACTTCACACAGAGCACATGCCCTCGGTTGCAGGAGCCAGGATGGCTTCCCACAGGCATCCCAGACTCCCAACCACACAGATCCTACTCAAGGGTCTGGGAGTTGAAGAAGACAGTTGCAGGCAAACTTCTGCTTCTAGTGAAGTCATCAAGTGTGCTGACTTTCTGTGCCAACCTCCCAGGACATGAAGTTGAGGGGTGGGAGAGGGAGGTTGGGCCAAGAGCCTGTTACCTGATACTCTGGTTCCCTTTTGCATCCAATTCCAGGGCTCCTTGTTTAAAATTCTCATACTCTAATGCAAAAGACAAATACCTGTGACATACATTTATAACAACATGCCCAATACCCATACCTTCCACTCATGTGCTATTCATACCTTTGGCCACACACCTATCATACAACTGTTACCCACAGTGTAATCATTCATAATGGTGGCAATCCTAACATGGCTCTCCTTCCTGAGAGAAGAAGGCCACCTTCTTTTAAAAAGAGAAACAATACTCAGAGGCTGTCTATGGGTGAGTGTTGGGTCGGGTGAGGGACCAGCTTCTCACCTTCCAAATGAGCTCAGAAATCTCTTGTTTCCCATATACTGGGGTTACGTGCTCTCAGGGGTCATTCTGTCCAGCCTCTGCATTTTCAGCCAAATTCTGATATTCTAGTACTGCCTGAGAATCTAGCTCATACCACATAGGCAAGAGGCCTACCCTGGGTAGAGCAGTAGAGCCTGTGTAGCTGGGCAGGGGGCGGTGTGGGGAGAGAGGAGGATACTAGCATTTAGTGAGCACCCACTCAGCACCAGGCACTATCCTAGGCACTTTCCTTGGGCAAGCACAGTCCAAAAATTTGATTATTTAAAATTCAGGTTTCCATTATTACACAGTTAATAAGAACCAATCAGTATTCAGTTAGTCTTTCAGTCAGTGCAAAGAAACAAGGTGAAAATTATTTCATTTTCATTTATTAGATATATGGGAAATAGATGGATCATTACAGACTAAACACACATCATACACTAAACAGAAAAAGTCCCAAATTTTCACTCGGCAGTTGCTTACAAATTTTCCAGCTAGCCCTCGCCTACCACAGAAGAAGGCAAGTCCCATTTGAGAAGGGGTGTAGGTAGCTGAGAAGAGAATCAGAGCCAATCTCCACCAGTCCAAATTCTCTTTACTATGAGGCACACCATAAATCCAGATGACTGTTGGGTGCAAGGCAAGTTCTTGTTACTACAGAGAAAGTCATCAAATGATCTCACTGTAGTTATTTGGCCCAGTAGTCTACAAAGTAGTTACACTAGCCCCATTTACAGAGAAAGAAATCACCTCAGAAAGGTTAGGGGTCTCACACAGGATCAAACATAAAAAGACAGAGCTGGTTTTCTATGATAGATCTACCTGACTCCAAAGTCACACATGCTCTGTTCCCTAAAATATTTTGTCAAGGCTAGCCCTTCTGGGATGAGTTTTGGGATGTGTTCTTCCCAGGAAGAGTTCTTCCTTCTGGGATGAGTTCTCCCTGCTTCCCCCACCTCTAACCCAGACCTCCATGGGAATGTTACGTGGAGCTAAGTCTTGGCCATGCCTGGATCAGCCCCGGCCACAGTGAGGAAAACAGAACAGGTACCAATAAGTCAGTTCTAGAGGGAAGAAGTGAACTGAGCAGAGAGAGAGAGAAACACTGCTCCCTCACACCTAGAGCCTGTCTCCTGACCTCTCTGTCACCTGGGAGTGCTGAGCTCATGTTTGTGGCCAGCACAAATAACAGGCTACTGACTTGAGCCTCACCTTTTGGGTTCCGGTACTGTTGCAGAGCCATGGACGTGTTGATCACTGGGACCAGTGGGGGTTTCTTCACAGAGAGGTTAATTGGCTCCTCTAGTTCTGAAGGGATAGCCAAGTCCTTGGAAGCATCCAGACCAGGGGTTGTGGAGTCTTGTCTCAGAGAGTCAGTGAAGCGGGTAGAATCCTCACTTTCCATCTTTCAAAAGCGAAAGGCCAACAAGAATCAAAGAAATGAGACATTTTTATTGTTACTGGTCATAAAGCTATTAAGCTAAGGCCAGGATAAGCTCTTATCTGCAGCGGCCACCCTTTTGCCCAGTGATGAGTAGAGGGTGTGGAGTGGTATTTACCCAGGACTTACCTTACACAGGGCATTCCCGAGAGAGGGGTCAGCCCCATCTCCAGGGCACAGGCTCCCTACAGCTCGCCCAGAGCCAGGACTGCAGCTGGATCCAGTTTCTGGTTGCACGTCAGAAGCTGGAGGCATGCTCTGCAGAGGACAAGTCGCCAGACTTGGCATAGCCTGGGTGGGACCAGACATCAGGTTGGGCCTGGCCTGTGACTGATCACTTGCTAGGCTTGTGATGGCCTGGGAGGAATCACTCATCAGGCTGGGCACGGACTGGGGTGTGCCGCGCACAAGGCTGGGTATGGTCGGCAGATGACCCACTGTCAGGCTGGGCATAGCCTGGTTTTGACTGCTCATCAGGCTGGACACAGTTGTGGGGGTGCTGCTCAGCAGGCTTGGTACCATGTGGGAAGGGGCGGCAGGCAGGCTGCTCACGCTCTGGATCTGTGGCTCTAGGGTCCTTGCCAGCCTGGTAGATGACAGCTCCATCTCCAGTGTGTTGGAAAAGCCCATGATGCTCACCGAAGTGGAGTGCTGCAGGAGTAAAGACAAGGCAGAGTCAGGCTCTTAGCAGGGAATGGGGGGGAAGGAGGAGAGAGGTGCAGCCCTCAAGAACTCCCACGCTCAGATTTCACCCTGGCCTCAGAGACTAGTAGTAGCAAGGAACTCACACAGCACATGAAGTCCCCATTCCCATTCCCCTGCACCAAGGAGGCTGGTAGAGAGGCAGGCACAGGCTGAGGACACTGGCGTGCATGTGTGTGTGAATGTGTGTGTGTGAGAGAGAGAGAGGGAGGGAGAGAGAAAGAGACAAGACAGTGTGGAAGAGTGAGAGATAGCCTACCACCTGACCTGAGGGTGGTATGCGCATGTGTGTATGTGCACGTGCGTGCACACACACACACACACAGCCACCGTTAGCCCACGCCCCTCAACCCCTATCCAGTACCTAATCAAAGGGTCAGACTGTAGGACTGCCCTCCAGCTTCACATCACTAGTGCCTTCTTGTCCCTTCTGGGGGTCCTATAGACTAGTTTCTGTTACATAAAAGTGGAAGGAAGTTCAGAAGGCTCAAACTCTGATCTGCCTCAGGCCTTCTCTGAGATAATGCCAAGGCTCAGGGAGCCCCAGTTAGTGCTGGGGAACTAATTCCTTTGCATAAAGCCATTCTTTTCCTTTGCATAAAGCTCTACGGTGCATTCCACCATTCAGGACAACTGTGAAATCAATGGCTTATCCCCTGTCCTGCTCTGCAGCCACAGTTCATCCCTGAACCCTCCCATTCTCTGAGCTCCAGCCACTCACACATTTTTCAGTTCCTGAAACAAGCCAAGCCTTCCCTCCACCTAGAATCTTCATCCCTTTCAAAGAGACTGCTTCTGCTCCAGGGAACATTGTCCTATCCCTGCCCCTGTCCCACTTACCCTTCCGAACTCAGCTCACCTGTGATTTTTTTTAGAGCAAAGCCTCTTTTCATTCTGTGGCCCAGGCCTGGTTCCCTCTTTTGTGTTCTCATAACTCCTTTTTGTACTGTATTCTTGTAGCTGTAAGACCATTTGATTAATCTCCGTTTCCTCCATGAATTGTAAACGGATTTTACTTATTTTGCTTACCCAGTGTATTTCTAGACTCAGGAGCAGTCCCTGGCTGAATAAATGAATTAATGAGCTATTTACAATTTTAAAAAAACAACATAATGTGTGATTTTTTATTCTACAAATCTTAAGCCAAACAAATAGCAGCTTAGTTCTATTAAAAACTGTGTCTATGCATCTCTCTAAAATAATGGTTGTCTTCATATAGCTAAAATTTATTGAGCATTTATTATATGTAAGGAAATTTGCTAAGTGTCTTACATACATTTCCTCGCTTAATCCTCATAACAAACATTAAAGGGTTGTTGTGAAGGTTAAAAGAAAGAATCCATGTAAAGATTTAGAACATCTGCCATATTGTAGGTACTCAACAAACCCCAGCTACGGCTAATGCGGCTGCAATTATTGTTATTGTTATTATTCTTCTTATGGCCCTAATTTTACACTTGAGAAAAATGAGTTTCAGAAAGGCATCTGAAGTTTTTAATGCTACTGAACACATAATTTTGTATATTTCTATTTCTCTTTACTTGTGCTCACACACAGAAACACGATTTTTGCATATTGACCTGGTACCAGAGACCTTGCTGAAGTCACTTGGGGAATTTCTGTGAACACAAATCATGTCATCTGTGAAGAGTTAAGTTTTATTTCTTCCTTCTCCTGTGTTTTCCGGCCTTACTCCACCAGCTAAGACCTCCCATACCAGGTCAAATAGAAGCAGCGATAGTAGCTGAATTGTCTTGTTCCTGATCTCGGGGGATCCTTTCAATATTCCACCAACTAACAATGATACTTGATGTGGGATTTTCACAGATTTAAAATCCAGATCTCTGGCCCCGAAGCCACACTCTTGACTGTGGCCCATCTAGCTCTGTCCTTCCCTGTGCTTCCTCCCCTCCCCTTCCCACACTCTACACTTCAGCCTCTGTCCTTCCCTCGCCTGCTCCCTCTTCCTCTCCTGTTTTCCTTTCTTCTTATCATCTCTTCCTCTTCTCTCCCAACACCTTTCCCTTATTATTTAACTGCTTTAGTAAAGCTTACATTTTCTATTCTTAATTCCCAATTCGAAAAGCAGATAAGCTAAATACCTTTGTTTCTCCAAAGAAAATTTTTTATTTTTAGATATTCCCTGGTAGTGCAATAGTGTTCAATAAAAAGGCTTCCAAGGGGCGCCTGGGTGGCGCAGTCGGTTAAGCGTCCGACTTCAGCCAGGTCACGATCTCGCGGTCCGTGAGTTCGAGCCCCGCGTCAGGCTCTGGGCTGATGGCTCAGAGCCTGGAGCCTGTTTCCAATTCTGTGTCACCCTCTCTCTCTGCCCCTCCCCCATTCATGCTCTGTCTCTCTCTGTCCCAAAAATAAATAAACGTTGAAAAAAAAAATTTAAATAAATAAATAAATAAATAAATAAATAAAAAGGCTTCCATTTGCTCTATAGTCTAAGTCCCAAGATAAGGAATATTGAGGAGAACGAAGTATGGGGAGAATACTCAGAGCAAATTGGGTAGATTAAGCATGGAAGAGCCGCCTCAAACATGCCCTGGCCCGCATCCCTTGGCATTCCCTGCTGTCCTGGTTATATACTACCACAGCTTTCTAAGATTCAATCTTTCCTTATCTACCTATAGAATACCCAAAGATTGTTGGAATCTCTTTTGTAACATAGGACAGTCTAACCCTTTGAGCTGGTTTCTTTCACCTTTTCCCCATTTGACATGTATATTTAGTGCAACTCTGGTTGTCATCTCATCTGCCAATGACATAGATGGCTCTGTGTGAGATCCTTGGTGCCAAGCATTAAGGGCATCAAAATCTACCTGGGACAATCCCAAGTAATAATGGTCAGGTGCTGTAGGTCACAAGATATGCACAACATTAAATCCCCAAAGACAACGCTCCCCAGATTAGAGGCAGGATATCTCTACATCTCCAGATTAAAGGTAGGATATCTTTGTAGGATATCTACTCCCCTGTCCTGATTATTTATTGTGCATCATGAAGTATGACTTAATGATAGAGGACAGGAGGGCATGAGTACTGAGCCCTAGAAGAACTGTGGAAATTCTATCACAGTTTATTTTGAGTTGGGCCTGCTGAACCTGCTCCTATAAACACCGAGCACACAGCACAAGGTCAATAACATGTCCTAAGAGACTGCAGACTAGACTAGTCTTTTTGAAGTCCACATTCACATTCAATCTCAAGGAGACCACAGCTATCAGGAAGTAGGGGAAAGCCTTAGTAGTGGTAAAAAGAACCTGAGAAATTTCCAGGATCTCAGAGAAAGTGTTATAAGGAAGCCAGCACCACCCCATTTCTATAGGCTATACAAATACAGCTGCATTTCTGGAACATATGTAAGCTGTGTGTTAGTTATTTTTGATACTTCATTTGGCTCTCTGGGTGAAGAGATGCAAAATATTAAAATGGAAGGAACTATTTCATGTGTAGGAAGAAACACAGGATTGAGAACCTCCTTTCTACCCTGCTGCCAGTGCTGCAAAGTGAGTAGAGGCAAGGGAAGAATCAAATTTCCGGGCCAGGAAAGCAGGCTGAGGAACCAGGGCCTGGGAGGAAGGACAGGGCTTCTTGAGAGCACACTAGGCTTGAGAATATGGCCATTCCTGACATTTGGTGCCTCACACACAGAAGGTGCTCATCTCTCAATGGAGATGACATTGCCTGCCCTCTCTAGCAACCAGGATTGTTCAGAGATCAAAGGAGAGAAGGCAAAATTATATGGCCAACTGTAAGGTCTATAAATGGCAACTACTGACCCTTCCAAGTTGTCAGCTACATGACACCTTTCCTCCTTCTTCACGTGTAAAACCTTCAGATTTCATGAGGCAAAATATGTACTTTGAAGTCTGCAAGTGAAAAACTATTTTCTAGATCAGGGAGGAAGAGAAGACAAAAATGCCAAAAACATTCACTCTGAAATCAGCTCAGGTCATCTCTGTGGTACAAGGGGAGACTGCTCTGAGCCTCTTACCTCTCTTACATAGTGCCTCCTCACTTGCTCCTAATTTTCTTTCCTTCCCCCATGCTTTATGTTCCCATATGTGTCCCTTTCCTCTTCTTTTCTCTCTTTATCTCTGTTTGCCACCTGCCTGACCTGTGACCTGTCTAAATCACCTCACCTGGAACCTACAGAATCTGTCTGAACCACCAGCATCCACAACCTGCCTGACCTACGACTTCCCTGAACTGTCAGCCTCTTCTACTAGTCACCTGTGCAATCCTTCGTCCACCTGCTGCCTCCATCCCCATCCTCACCACTTGGGTCTTTTTCTGGAGTTCAATGTGCTTATTTATATCATTACAATGATTGTCACATGATGTTATCAAAATTTGGAGAAGGCACTGTTCTTTCATTCAACAGAAAAGGAAACTGAGACACAGAGCAATTACACAGATTTCCCAAGCTTATATAGGCCTAAGACTACGAGTCTGGGCCCAGCCTTAAAAGCCTGCTGGCTGGTCTTGCTTTTGTGCCATTAGCTAGAAAGCTAGTGCTCTAGTAAAACATGATAGAGAAGTCAATAAACAGACACTTAATGCACATGCCCTGAGTTTAATATAAATTTCAGGTTCTTACAGCAAGATAATATTGCTGGGGATAAAGCAGCACAAATAGGGTGGTGTTCCACAGATATTAAGTTTCCATATATCTGAACCATACCTCTTTCAATAACAAAATTCAGTTGGCTTTAAAAAATTATTTTGAATGGGACTACTTCTAAAACACTTTACACACCACCCTGTCATATTAAATAGAGTTCATGAAGCCTAATGAGACCACTCCTTAAGGACATAAACAAGCTTGGATGGACTTCTGTTGCTGGAGTAGGCTGTAGTTCAGTGATGCTATAAGGCAATGCAGGGCTTAGCTTGTCCTTTCACCAAATGACCTCACACTGTGGCACTTTTCCAGGTGATGGTTCTTGTCTTCTCCTTTGTCGTTAGCTGACATTACAGAAGTCCTGACTCCTTGCTTCACTCTGCTTACTGCTACCATGTAGAAAAACTAAAATTCCCAAAGGAAACCATGTAACTAAGTTTGCTGTCAAGACCTCTATACTAGACACCTGAGTGTGGCCTTATGATCTCATGCAGAAATAATGTGTGGGCTTTGTGACATCTGTTCTTGTTGCTGCTCTGAAGCTTTGCCTGCTCACTTCTGGGTTTTTGCCCCAGTAGTTAGGATTGTCAAAGACTGATTGCCCTGTAAATGTACAGAGGAAAGGGGAGCAAGACTTGGAAGTTAAGTCTTGGAAATACATTAAAGGCCTTCATTCTGGTTGAAAGAAATAGATGAAGAGATAAGGATTGAGGTATACAGATTTGTATTAAATCATGGAATATCTGAGTGCTTCAAAGCTTCAGATTGGGTAGACTGGTTTAACATTAGTAGATCTTCAAACAACTGAATCAGATACCTGAGGAAGGAACTCATTTCCCCAGCAAGTTGTTTCACAAGTTGATTTTTAATAGCAAAGTTGTAGCTTTTATGGACAGTGAGTGGTCCCCCAGCTGAATGAAAAGCTCTTATACAAATTAAGACTACTCCTTTGGATGGGAATGCAAGCTGGTGCAGCCACTCTGGAAAACAGTATGGAAGTTCCTCAAAAAACTAAAAATAGAACTACCCTACGACCCAGCAATTGCACTACTAGGTATTTATCCAAGGGACACAGGTGTGCTGTTTCAAAGGGACACATGCACGCCCATGTTTACAGCAGCACTATCAACAGTAGCCAAAGTATAGAAAGAGCCCAAATGTCCATCGATGGATGAATGGATAAAGAAGATGTGGTATATATATACAATGAAGTATTACTCAGCAATCAAAAAGAATGAAATCTTGCCATTTGCAGCTATGTGGATGGAACTGGAGGGTATCATGCTAAGTGAAATTAGTCAGTCAGAGAAAGACAAATATCATATGACTTCATTCATATGAGGACTTTAAGAGGCAAAACAGATGAACATAAGGGAAGGGAAACAAAAATAATATAAAAACAAGGAGGGGGACAAAGTGTAAGAGACTAATAAACATGGAGAACAAACAGATTGTTGCTGGAGGGGGTTTGGAAGGGGGAATGGGCTAAAAGGGTAAGGGGAATTAAGGAATCTACTCCTTAAATCATTGTTGCACTATATGCTAACTAACTTGGATGTAAATTTAAAAAAATTAAATTAAATTAAATCATAAATCTAAAAAAAAAAAAAAGACTATTCCTTTGGATATAACTATGGTAATACATGCTAACTGACCAGAATCAAATGGGAAAACATTCATGGGTGATGAAGAGATAAGAACTGAAGAGTGTCCAGTGTCCTGATGATTCAGGAAAAACAGAAATGGTAAAGAGGATCTTAGAGTCAGAGGTGGAAGGAAGAGGAAAGGAATAGGCTGATTCCTATAAATCTGAAGTAAAAGCCAGAATGAATGAAACACTCAAACCCAAGCCTTGGAGACTCTGAAGAATTAGGCCAGAGATATTTTGGCCAGTCCACTGTAAGGAAATTTAGGGCCCAGGAGCAAGGACCTGTTTTCTCATGAACCAGGAAACCTAGACAAAGATCTTAGATTTTATCTGTAAGTGAAATCAGGCTAGAACAGAGGAAAGAGCCTTCCTAGAAGTTGCAAAATTCAGGAAGCCAGACCTGGGGAATACTTGGCTTGGTTTCTGAGCAGGACAGAGCAGAACTCTGTATAGTTCTGCAATTCCTGACCAGAACTCAGGCTGTGCCCTAAGAAAGCTTCACGAGGCCCTGGGAAGATTCTGAGCAAATTCTGCTGTTGAGACCAGGCTATGAGGCAATGATCATTCCTGGAGTTGAGAAGCCATGACCTGGCCCATGGCCATGGATCTGGAGACTATGAAGGCAGGACACCCAGTACTTCCTTTACGTAAGCCAAGATTTAGAGTATGAGTTAAAGCAAGACACTTCCCATCTCTGGACTTTAATTTCCTCCTCCACAGGTTAATGTACATTTGAGTTATAAGAATCAAATTAAAAACTCAGGCATCAAAGTGCTTTGATAATGATATAAATGCTCTTCATGTGAGTCATTATCCCTTCCTCTTCTGCGTCACTCTTACTAATGTAGACCACAGGAATGCCTACTGCTTGGGCATCATTTACTAAAAATACATCTCACACTCCTCTGAAGCCATAAGCAGCATCCTGGTGGTCTTGCTCAGCCTTCCGTGGAGGATGTGGACCACATGTGAGTGGGAGAGAGGTCCCCCTTGCAGCTGAATTACGGCTCAGACAGGCTCTCTGTGATGCCCACAGCCTTGACTTCAGGAGAGGTCTGAGGAAAAGAGTGCATGTGTGTCCTTCAGCAGTTGACTCATTCAGAAGTATAAAATGCAGCCATCAAAATGTCTTCCAGTTTCACCTGGGATATAAGGTATTCTTTGTAGTGTGGTAACCGTGGTTTCTCTTCAGAGTGGCTAAACCAAGATTAGGCAACCGTGAGGGCCAGGCAAATGTCAAAATTCATTCCAAAACACCCTGCTGTATGCAGGGAAGGTAGTGGGATGAGCCCCTTCCGAGACTGCCGAGCTCAAGCCGCTAGAAAACCCATTCAAAAACGTTCCTATCTCACTTTCAGCAGCAATGCGTTCACCATCAGCTCAGTCAGCACCAACCCCCAGGTACTTGTGCACAGCTGCTCTGCTGTAGCAGAAGTCCTCCTCGTGGTGATGTAACATCAGTGAGCAGCTCAGAGCATGGAGTCGCCGCTGTGGAACACCCAGAGAGACGCCTGGTGCCCCAGCTTCCTCTGGTCCGTGGCCTTCACATAGACTTCCGACTTCCCTGGCACTCACAGGCCATCACAGGCTCAGGAGCAGGTTGGAGGCTAAAACACCTTTACCAGACAGAGATAACCAAGACCAAACGAGGCTGGGTCCTAAGAGCTTTCCCCAGCAGGGCCTCAGGCTACTCCCAACGACTGTAAGGGGGAAAATCCAGCAAGTGGGCGGCCAGATGGAGTCGTACTTGTCACACTGCAGTACACGGGGAGAGACAGTCTAACCTAGTCCCCGAGCACGAGCAGAGCCAGGAACCCATGCTCTGGTCCCAACTGTGCCAATGCTCAGCTGTATAACTCTTAGGTGGGTCACTTAACCTCTCTGTGTCTCAGTTTCCACATCTTTCAAAGGGGAATATGAAAGTGGCTTCCTCATAACACTTCTATGATAAACAAAGACATAAAATGGAAAAATACATGTAAAAACCTATGGGAAGAGATAGAAAAATGCTATACAAAGTATTATCATTTAATGATAAGATGCTCAAAATGTTGTTTGGTGTCCTCAATCTTCATACCCTCCACCATGCCTAATCCAAGCTTTCAGACAATGAATTCCTACCAAAAGAAAGCCCTTTCTCTGATCTCAGTAGGTTTGTGTATAACCAGTACCTCTCTCAGTCAAGTAGACCCAAAGGCTGCTCTGGGCCAGGATGGCAACATTGAGGTTCCTTTCTCGGGGAGTCCAAGCCATGAAGAAGCCTATAAAACATCGGGAAAAGGCTGGGCCACTTGCTCCTCCAAACCTCTGCATGAGCCCGGGTTAATAAGGGCCAGGGGCAGGTCAAGATGAAAAGTCAGAGTTCCTAGGACCTTCACTAACCCCACTGCCAACCCAAAGGCACACAGTAGGGCAGCATCCCCTTGCTGATCAGAGATCCCTGTGGGCTACCCACACAGGCAGCGTGGACTCCATGCTTGCACACGGTTCACCTCCTTTCCTTTGTACTGTGTGTGGGGACAGAACCAAGACTCGTTAAATAAGCAGTGGCATTTTCTGTGTGGCTTCTACTACACTTGAGCACTGGCAATCCCCATGTTGCCTTCTGAACTACATATACCTAGAGCTAGCTGCCTTCTGGTCATCTTCTTATGTAGCTTCCACAGGAGAACACCAACAATTCAAACTTAATTTTTTCCTCCCCCCAAATAGGCCCTTCTTCCCATGCCCCCATCTCAGTGAATGGCAACCCAGTGGGCAAGACAGACCTGGGTGTCAAGCCAAAGGATTTTCTCTCCCTCACTTTCCATCACCAATCAGACTTCAAGTCCAAAAGCTCTTGTGATCTGATCTCTTGAAGTCCATGCTTCCTCCTTATACCCATTGTTACTGATTCCATTTAGCCTCTCTTATTTCTCTGTATTTTGGTCTCCCTTCCTACAGCTAAAGTGAACTTTCTAAAATTTAATTCAAACCATATCCCTTGCTAGAAATCCTTCATTCACTCCTCACAACCCCCAAGACTGAATCCTAAACTCTGTATCATAATTTACAAGGCCTTCCAAGCACTCTGGTTTCACTCCCATCCACAGTACACCTCATGTTCCTACCAAGCCAAGTTGTCTGAAACCCCCTAAGCACCCCAGGCTTTCTCGCACTTCTGGACTTTCCTACTAGCCATTTGTTTTGGATATTTATTCTAGCCCTCTCCCCACCCCTTCACTAGCCTAACATCTTCAAACCTCAGCTTAAAAATCATGTCCCAAAGGAAGTCCTCTGTGAAAAGTTCTTCTGCCAGTGTTATGTGCTCCTTCTATACACCCCAGTGACTATCACAGCCCTTTATCATATTTATTGTTGTTGCTTATTTAACTGTCTCTCCCACTAGACTGTAAGCTTCAGTGTGAGACTATCTTATTCACTGATATGTGCCTGGAACCTAGCAAAACATCTAGCATATACTAGCATATATATAAGTATATATACATATGGGGATATATATGTGTGTGTGTATATATATATATATATATATATGTATGTATATGTGTGTGTGTGTGTGTGTGTATATATATATATATATATATATATATATATATATAACAGTGAGTGAATAAATGGATGGATCGATAGACAAACAGCCTAAGCCTTAAGTGTAAAAAGTTAAACCCTTAAGAGCCACAAAGGGCCTATTTATAGCATCTCTATGGCCTCTAGGCCAAACCATTTTCAATAGGGTAGGACAGGCCCAGCATAGGCAAACAACCACTAATAGCAGAGGCCTGGGCCAGACTTCAAGCATCACCAGGGTTTTCCAAGTTACCATTTCATTTCGCCATCCCTTGCTTTTCTAAAGTCTCTTCTCAAGTGTCACTGGGATAGACTAATCTAAGATACATATGGCATCAGCGTCACTGGGGGAAACACAGTGAGGGGCAGGTACATAGGACAACTGTGTACTGGGGCCACAGAGCCAGGGGGATGTGCAGGGCTAAGCATGCAGTCTGGGAGGGTACCGAAGAGCTGACACAGCTTCAAGTGCAGGGCTGAGAGGAGGCACCAGGCCAAAGAAGGCAACAGGACAAGTAGAAACAGGCCAAGGCACACAGGGCAGGCTGAGTGGGGAGCACAACACATCAATGAGGTTCCAGCTAGGAGGATGACAGGGGTGAGGGTGAAGGGCAGGGATAAGGGGAAGACAGCTGATGGGCTATGGTATTCTGGGCTGTTGCCGGGGTAAATGAACATTTCTAGCAAGCAGGTAAGTTGGTGGACAGGAAGGGTAGCTTATCTTCCAGAATTCTCAGTGCCCCTAGATGCTCAGCTACCTCTGCAGGATGTCCTTACAAATCACTCACCCAAAAAACTCCACTGATTCAAATTCTAAAGCCAATCAATTTTGGGTTGTGGGGACACATAAAATACTTCCCCCATTTCACTGCAGAGAAAAAACAGTCTCTGGATTCTGACAAACCCGTTTTTAAATAAACCTCACCCCTCTTGTCTACAAACTATAGGGCCCTGGACCTCAGTTTCCTCAGCTAGAAAGTGGGGGTGCCCACCTCACAGAACTGTGAAGCCCATGCACCATTCCAGGCACTGTGTAAGTGTGTAATTTCCCTTTCCCTTTACCACTTCCACCCTAAATGAAGGACAATTGCTGTCATTTTAAGTGCGTGTGGGAGTGGAAATGGGGTGAAGGAGGACTCTGTTGCAGACTCATTAGGACAGACAGCATGAGTCAGGGCTGCGTAATATCCAGGGATGGAACAGGGACACTCCTCCCCCCAGCCCAGTCATCCTCATCCAGGGCCCCGGGCTCTTGGGTGGCAGCGGGTCCCCCATGGTCAGGGAATGCGGGCTCCATTAGTACCTTTCTCACCACATTTGGAGAGGAGTGCTGGATGGTGTTGTCCAGTGGGGGGACACTGGGAGGGGTTTCTTCCCCAGACGCCTGGGGCAAGTTAGCAGCAGTATTCTTGTCAAGAGGGAGAGCCGGCTTTGGACCTTCAGATGCTGGGGGCTCATCTGAAGCCTGAAGAAGAAAATAAGAATTTGAGTGGGTTTTACCGCAAAGAGTAGCAATGGCAGCAGCAAAGGCTGATGGCCACCCTGCATTACCCATTGTCATCAACTATACATTGTGACCTGCTTGAAAATTTTTCAGAAAGAAAGATACTCTTATCTAAACTCTTGCTGAGACTACATCCTAATATGATAGTCTCAAGATAGAACCCAAACCAAGAATTCTGGGCTAACCCTGCCGTATTCACTTTAGCAATCCTAATGGTTCTGACTTCCATTTTGCCTGTGGTCCTCAGTGAACCCTAGACCTTTCTCTGCCATCATGAGGGTGGCTTCATATCTCCTCAAAGGAACTGAGCCTCAGAGGGAGACATCTGAAGCATGATCTGACGCTGTCAGTGCTAAAGCAGAAATGTGAGGCCTTATATTTTATTATAAAGTAAAAGTCCATAGAGCTGCTTTGAAGATACAAACGTGATTACAGAATTAAAGGACATACCACTGGGGAAAAAGTGAGAAAGGATGGGGAGAAGGGGCTGGAACAGGAAACTCCAGGAAAAAAAGAAAAGCACTAGTTAAGGATGAAGATGTGGAATGCAGCAAAGATCCCAGAGGTACAAATGTACCTCCTCAGTTGGCTCGTGACTGAGAGAAGACAGGAGCGGCATTCATCACTCCCCCAGGGAGAGAACGAGGCCTCTTCTGTGGAATTACAGTCAGCAGACCGGGATCCAAGCCTTGGCTCTGTCTGTCGCTCAATGTTTTATGATCTCTAGGCAAAGTGCTTACCTTCTCTGACCCCCTCTTCTGCGCCTATAAAATACACATGGCAATGCCCACCTAACACTGTTGATAGGATAAATCGTATAGTATATATAAAACATACCCAGCTTAAGATATCTGAAGTAAATTTTAAGTCCACAGCTGAGTAGTGTTGGAAAGCTGCTGCCCACTAGAATCAAAGGCATGCCCTCCCGCTGCTCCTGAAGCTCTCCCCTTTCACCTGAGATTCCTAAGTTCCCAGCCAGGGAAGTGAGAGGTTATAAAGATAAGAAACAGCCTCCCTTCTGTCCTGGCAATGGCAGGAGTCTAGCACAGCTCAGAAGATTCTATTAATGGACAAGGTCCCTAGCGTCATCTAGGAGGGCAGGGCTAAGCCAGGCCACTCTGGAGAGTATTGAGCCCAGATCTATGTTGGGGCAAAGTACCATGCTCTCTAGAGCTTTTCTGTGATGGGCAGGGGAACCCAGGGAGGACTTGAAATGTGAGGGCTGAGTTCAAGGCCACCCTAAGATGAAGAATCTGTGTTCCTGTGACTGGGGAGGCTGTGTTTGCCAAGCGATCCCAGGACAGGGAGGACATGTGTCCCAAGCCACCCTGAGGCTCACCTGCACGGCATCCTCCTGGCTCTGGGACTGGATGGGTGCTGGCTGCCTCACAATGTAGTTGATCTGCCCCACAATGGTTTGCTGAAGGTGCTGAGGAGATTTGGTCTGATTCAGCTGCAGGCTGGGCTGCTGAGCCTGAAGGAGAAGCTCCAGGTCCTTCTGCATCTCCTCCAGCTCAAATTTGTGGTGCATTATATCCATGTTCTGGGAGCAGGCAGGCCCAGGCGGGCTTCCATGCTGACTAGAAGCCAGGTGCTGGGATGGAGGTAGAGGTGGCGGTGGCGGCTGCTGGGGTGGGGGCGGCGGAGGCGGCAGAGGTGGCAGCTGCTGCTGTGGCTGCTGCTGAAAGTGGCTGAGCTTCAGCTTCTGGTGGTGGCCAAACTGGACTTGGATGGAGGGGGTCTGTAAGGGGGGCTGGGCATGGGCTCCTTGCTGAACATCCTGCGGGGGCACGATGCACACTGGCTGGGAAGTCAGCTGCTGCCCCGGCCGCTGAGACGAGTTCTCCTGCTCCACGGGGGGCTGCGTTTCCAGCCAGGGCTGCATCAGTTTTGGTGGCTGAGGATTACAAGCCAGCTCTTTCTCCCTGGGCAGCAGGGCAGGGCACTGAAGAGACCCCAGTTGTTGGGGTGCCATCTCAGAGGGTTGCCTGAAGCTGTGAGCTGAGTGTACCCCAGGTGGGGGGACCTGACCTTTGAGGGAGGGCGAGACTGGGGAGCAGTGGGAGCAGCACACAGATGAGGAACACAGTGCTGGAGACTGGAACTTATGTGAGGGGTGGCTGAGAGTCTCTTGCTGTGCCACTGGGGACTGATGGCTTTGATAAAAGGATGGCGGTCCCTGTAAGCCTCCATAAGCAGGAGTCTCTGCCCGGGACAGATGTCCACCTTCAGTAGTTATACAGCCTGAAAATTCAGAATAGAGAATGTTTCCAAAGGGAATCTGCAGTTGTTCCCTGCTTGCCACTTCCTGCTCCCGGGACCACAGGACATCAGTCAGTGGACCTGTACCAGGTGCAGAGATTAGGAAATTCAACCCCTGAACTCTGAGATTTGGTCTAGAATGCTGTCAGCAATGGAACCAGTATGGACCTTTGGGGGCCAGGGACATTTGAGACATTAGCTCAGCTTTTACCAGATGCTCAGTCCTCACTCTGTTTGTATCCCGCTACAGAAACCATGGACTCCTTCAAATAGCACCCACTCCTTTTTAACACAGGCTCAGACCAAAAAAAAAAAAAAAAAAAGTCAACATTGGGGATGGGGAGGTAGTATGCTGGAGAGTAGCAAAGGAGAGAGAATTGACCCTGGGACAAATGAATAAGTCTCCAAATATAGGTCTGGGAGGCTGTGTTTTGGGCAAGTAGGATGGACAGAGTCGGAGAGCTCCAACACCAGGTCAGTAGCAGACACAAGCACTGTCCCGAGGTCCCAAGGCTTCGTGCATTAGTAGACAGTATATATGCCTAGCTCAATCTCGTAGCTTCCTCGCCTCATTGTTTTGATGAGGCTTGCTTAGGGAAGACCCAACAACTTGAGAGCTAGAGGTGTGTTCTATTCATCTCTGATCCCTCAGCACCCAGCATGGGGTGCTGGCCCACAGCAAGGGCCTGCCAAAGGTCTGCTGAATTAAATCAAAGTGGAGAGGGAAGCAAAGAATAAATCTAAATATTATGCTTCTCTCTGTCAAGTTCAAAAACCTTCCATAGAGGTTAACAACCCAGATGAAGGCAGCAGTTGGCCGTTAGCTTAACAAACCTACCATTGGGCCATCAACACAGGCACAACCTCAGGTTGTCTACATTCTGCCTAAAGACTCAATGCCAGAAAATCACTGCAGCAGGGAGGGCCATGGATTATCTGTTTCCATCTTGACTCCAGAGGAGGTGTGTGGACACTACCCCTCTCCCTCCCTCCTTCCCTCACCTTGTTGCTGATACCCATTTTGTGTCTACGCACACGAATACCCTTGTATGGCCACAGAGACAGAGGTTCACCTGAACTGCCATACAGCAGTCTGAAGAGCAGAGCCACTGTCTTGTTTCCTCTAGCAATGAAACCAAGGTAACAGGGACATTCATGCAGAATGGAAACCTCAGATTTCAACTGGTCCTGTTACAAAAGTCCTGCATTGCCATTGCTATTTAAGTTGTCCCCCTCCTCAACCCCACCTCACTCCCGCACACACAAAATGGTCTGCTGAGTGACTCCATGACCACTGGCAGTCCCAGGGAGTGCCTTCTCTTGGGATTAGGCTAACCTACCCAGTAAGCTAAGAAGATGCTCTCTATTCATTGTTAGCACTTATGTAAAAGCCCACAGGGTGGGCCCTGACTCACCAAGGGAAGCCAGTTGCTTGGTCCAGAAGTTAGGCTCCCAGGTGAATCTGATACTCCAAGGGGAGCCAGGATCTGTGTTACAGTTTGTCTCCAGCAATCGCTGCATCTGAAACACAATCTGACAACAGAGCCAAAGGTCATTTCTTTGGGCATCTTGCACCTGAATGACAACTCTCTCTCCCTCACTCTTCGACAGGGTGAAGGGCTCAAAGCCATAGGTCTTTAGCCTCAGGTCCCCCATACGCTCATTTCCTTGCACCTTGGTATCTTCACATCCCTTCCCCTGACCTTGTCCCCTCCCTGCCCCTACCAGCTCATGCCCTTCCTCTTATCCAGGTTTCCTGATCCCCTATACTTTTATCTTTCAGGCCTTGAATGGTCTATAATTCTCCCTCAGACATCACCTGCCTGGCAGCCCTCTCAAGAGTTGCATTCATTCTTCCATAACCTTGATTTGAAAGCCTACAAAGGCAGACATTCTCTGAGCTCCCACTGCTGTCCTTCCATCCATATGTAACACCCCATCCTAACAACTGCCCTCTTCCTCCCTCATCACTTCCATCTATCCCCTATCATGAACTTTTCCATTTATCCAGGATTTTGGCAAGTGTCCAACTCATCCTTGCCATCATCTAGTTAACCAATGCCTCAGTCAGCATCTTGGCCTCTTCCTTCCTCTCTTTCGTGTCACCTTCACCCCTCTTTTCAGGTCAGCCACCTGACCCAGACCTTTTCATCTTCTAGAGACCTTCATCTCTAGCAACTGGCCCCTGCTTTAACTAGTTCTCACTCTTTCTGAGCATGCTTGCTCCTCAACCTTACCGAACTCCCCAAGCCCTGTGCCATTGGTCCCTAGGGCCATTCCAGCTTCCCATCATTTTCAGTAACAGTATCACTAGCGCTTAACTCCCTCTGCATCACCACAGTCTATTAGCCTTATGTCGATTCAGACATCCCAAAGCCATGTTATCTAACCTCGGGGTTAGATCACTAACCTCGGGGGCACCCTATAGTCCTTTTTCTTATCACTTCTTGTTGGCTTCCTCTTCCACTGTCCTCGATGACTATCTAAAGTCCACACTTCTCTCCTCAATTCTACTTACCCAGTGCCTAATTCTCCTATTATCACCTCCTAATTCAGAAAGGACAAGAGACACAAAAGACATACTTCCCCAAACTGGTACCATATGTACCTCCAACCTTAACTACAATATACTGAGACCTTCCTGTTCTTCCTTCTCAGAGGGGTGCCCCTTCCATTTAGGGTCCACTGGTTCACTCTAGGTCCTATTTCTTCCTGCCTTCTCAAGATGCTCACTCCACCACACATCTCCTTTCTCAATCATCAACCTCTTCTCCCAAAGAAACTTGCACAAATGCCTTCCACATTTAAAAAAAAAAAAAATCAATCCTCCAAATCCATCCCCTTCTCAAGCTACCTTATTTCCCCTCTTTTCACTTGTTTCTAATTCCTCCCCACCTCCTCTAAGGCCCCTCAGTCTAGCTTTTCACCCTCCTGTTTTGCTGGAATTTCTTTCAAAAGATCACCAGGGACCTCCTGATTCCCAAATCTCAAGGCTTCTCTTCACTACTCCTCTTTCACCTAGGTAGCGACAATAATGTGGACGACTTGAAATGTGAAATTGTTCATTTATGTGCACCACACCCTCCTATTTTTCATGCCATCTATGACTATTTCTTCTCACCGTCCTTTACTCTTCTTCTTCCTTTGTCTATGCTGAAAATGATAGTATTGCCCTGGGTTCCAGATTTCTTGTCCTCTTCCTTCACACACTCTTCCGAGGTGATACCACCAAGATCCCAGTTACTCCTACATCTATAGCCCCAACCCTGATTTTTCTTCTGACTTCCAGACCCGTCAAGCAAAACAGATTTTGGACATCTTCGAGATGCCCTGCAGGCACCTTAGATTCAACATATACAAATATAAACCCCACCAACTTCTTTCAAAATTCTTTCTCCTTCTTCTGGTCTTCACCATCCTCACAAGCCCAATACCTGAATATCATCCTCGATGCCTCCTTTCGTCTTAGCCCCCATTTAAACCCAAACAATTGTCTATGGGATGCCCAGAACACTGCTGGTGTCCGGGCTCATGTCTCAATCCATGACCTAACACAGGACTCCAGAATTTCCCACCTGAGTTGTCTGGAGGAAAGCAAGACCATTTTAGCACCTTGGCACTGTGGGGTTTGGTAAAAAGATGCTTATTCACTTACTAGCCCAAAGGCAGTGATTGATGAGTTGGAGCTCTTACCAGCTCTTTGCTGAACAGGAAAGGGACACTGGTTTTGCTGCAGACAGCCCAATTGATGAAGTTCTGCACATGTTCAAACTGGCGGTTGAGAACCATGATGCTCTGTAGCTGTTGCTCCAGCTTCCGCTTTCTCTCATTAGTAATGCCCTGCGTATGTATGGACAAAGACAGAGTCCCTGATCCTGTTCTTGGACTTCAGTCCCCCTGTTTGGGGAGTCTGGTGGCCTGTGGATCGGTGTGACCCTGACAGGGTCAGACGAGATTGTGCCCCTGAGAGGACAACAGTGGGACAGAGGGACACAGGAAGGGAGGGAGGAAGGTGGGTGGATTTTATAGTGCAAATATGAAATGGGTGATATATGAACGAGGACATGAACAAATGCCTACATCTCTTGGGCATAACTTGTTTCATGATCCTCTCTTGCAAGGCGATAAGTGTGTATAGACCAGGAAGGCAGATGACTTAAAGCCTTATAGCATTGATGGGAGTTTGAACTGATTTTCCAGCCCCTAATGAGCCATCCTCCCCAAATTAGACTGGACATTTTAAGATATAGAGAACAGCAGAAAGCTATGGAAACTGCATATCTGAATTCCAGCCAAGGGGGCTCCAAGCCCTGGGACTAGCTTGATATGTGCCTGGTTTCTGACCCAGGGAGATCGCCAACCCAGCCATCTGATCCATCTGTCCACATATACCTCCAACTCCTCTATGAGCCCATTGGCCTGTTTGTTCAGCTCATTCATCAGAACCATCTTGGCCATTTTGATCTGGTTTTCCACCTTCCTGTGTTGATGCTTCACTTCAAAAATCCTATAAATAGAATGGGACATAGCATGATGAGCCCCTCCTCCAGGCCCATGATGACCTAGAGATAACAAACAAAACAGCCAACAACTTAGAGGCTGCCTATGCAGGCACCAAATATAAAGAAATAAGAACCTTTCTCCACCACCCTACCCTTTGCACATGCAGCCCACTTGATCTAAGTGGGCCAATGGCCCAAAGTTCAACCAGGTTTTCTCTAGGTAAATATCAGGTCCACACTCAGGTCAACCCAGCAGCTCACTAGTTACACAGCAATGGAGACAGGACAGAAAGAGTGAGTATGAGTATGACATCATGTAATCTGTTGTCTTAAAAAGGTGGATGCTCCACTAAACAATGCCATGCAGTAAAAAGATCATGGGCAAGGACAGAAAGAAGACTAGTGGTTGCCAAGGGCTAGGGATGTTGGGGGGAATGGAGAGTAACTACTAATAATGTGTACTGGGTTTCTTTGGGGAGTGATAAAATGTTCTAAAAGTAGATGGTAACAATGATTTACACAACTTGGAATATACTGAAAACCACTGAATTGTACATTTTAAAAGAACAATTTTATGGTATATAAACTATAGCTCAATAAAGTTGTTTTTTTAAAAAAGAACACAGGCTTTGGAGTCACACATACCTAGCTTCCAAATCCAGCTCAGTCACTGACTAGCTGTGTGATCTCAGACAAGTCACCTAACCTCTCTGAACCTCAGTCTTCTCATTAGTACAATGGAGCTAATCCAACTCTAAGAATTATAAGAATTGAACAAAATAATGCATGTATGATGTCCAACCCAGTGCCTGCCACATGATGAGCTCTTAGTGTCTACTAATTCCTCTTCCTACATTAAATATTAATGGTTCTATATCATTTGTAGATGTATATGGAAGACACTGGGAAAGGGATGATAAAGGGTAGATTTCCACTGAGTTACTGCACCCTCATGATAAACCCAGAATCTGCTTCGTGCCATCATTCTCAAGTACCTACCCTGGCTATGTCTGTCATAGGCCACATTCAGGAGGCATGTGCCTAGGCTCAAACTCACACTGATCACCCTGACCTAGCTTGGTCCCATTTACCAAGTGATGGCCCAAAGCCCTTTCACTGGCCCTGAGAACTCTAAGTTCCAGGACATATGCCTTCTGGGACACATGCCCACATCTGCTTAACCTCATGTATTCTTCATAAGTACTACATCTGATAGCCTGATATCAACATCCAGGATGTCAAGAAACAGAGCATTTCCACAATTGGCAAGGGGCTAGTCTGTGTTACCTGTCCTCAATTTGCTTTGCAGAGGTCTGTAGATTAGATTTCTTATGAGCCACCTGTGTAGTCACACTTTCCAGAAGCATCCTCTGGTTTTGCAAAACTTCTTCAAGATGTCTACACCTAAAGAAGGAGGCAGAGAAAAAGCTGAGGAGATCCGAGTATTCTTCTGAGCATGCCAGTCAAGCAAGAACCCCCACCATGTATTGTCTCAGCCAGGCCCATGGAAGCTGGGATTATTACATCTAGGGAAAGTCAGATATAGTGCAGAGTCTTAACCCTTCAGGTCTTCTCTAGAGAAGCCCCATGGCAAGAGCAGAGAAAAACTCCAGCCTCAGGGCTCCAGATTGGCGCAGGCAGAGAGAGGATTTTGATGCACTGGGAGGCCAGCACTAGCAAAGCAGAGTCCAGAACCCTCCCAGGCCCCCTTTGAGCAGCCAGCCATCCCTACCTATGTTCTTTGTGTTCCACCATGAGGCAGCTATGGCATGTTAGAACATCACAAGTCTCACAGAATAGCTTGAGCACTTCTTGTGTGTGTAGAGGACAGTACAAGGCGAAGTCCCCAGAACCACCAGTCACTCCTGCCAGAGAAGACAGAGAGAGTGGGCTTCTCTTGCTCAGGAAGACTCTCAGTTAAGCTCCACTGAGCAGCCCTCAGCCCTCAATGGACACAGGGGAGACACAGAACCTGGAAGAAAGGTGGTGCAGACAGGAGAGGCCTCTCTCTGGGCCAGTGAGGTTCCAGGAGCACAAGGAAGAATGTGAGCTTAGCCCGGCTGGATTTGCCCAGCTGTCCAGAAATCACACACCACCCAGCCCCAGGTATCTCACCACCTGCCAGAGGCTGAGGAAGGGGCCTGCTACTGCAGCACATGGATCTTCTGCAGAGTAATGGATCCTCTAAAATTCAACCTAAAGCTCTTCATTAACCAGGGTGCTGCTTCGGGGGCTATAGGCCAGGTCACAGACCATTAACTCTGGTTCATGTGGGTGTAACTAAGGTAAAAACCTTCCTACAGTTCAAGGACCTTGGGCAAAGACTGTCAAGGAGACTGTCATTGAAAACAAGTGGCAATGAATGGGCCAATGGACAAGCCCTGATCCAGGCTGTTTAATTATGCAAGTAACTAAATAGAAGTGAGGCATGATTGTTCTACTTAGAGATGAAAGTAGGGAACTCGGCTAGCACTCACAATAATTCAGGACTACTCTTCCCTGCACGTCTCACCCACACTCACCCCTCCCACCCCCAACAAAAGAGAGCCTAGCCATGAACTTGCACTGTGGCTGTGACTCTGGAGGAGACATTTTTCTTTTGGGAAAGGCTCTAAGACCACCTTTACCTTCACCCCAGTAGGGAGACAAGGTCAGAGAGCCACTCTCCAGAGGTTTTAGGGGCCAGAACTGCTTAAGGGCACGTGAGCCGGTGGGGGAAGCAGGGAGAGATACCTGGAGGGCCCTTCTGGGCCCGGGGAAAGAGAGGGCCCCCGGGGGCTGGGCCGTGCCGGTGCTCCTCCGTGCAGGAGCTGCACAGCCAGCGGTTGCAGTAGGTGCAGAGGATGTGTGCTGCCCTCTTCTCCTTGCACTCGGAGCAGTTCTGGAAGCAGAGAGGTCTGGAGTTACTGACAGCATCCTCAATTGGGCCTGCCTCCATGAGGGACTGGGGGCCTGTAGGGCTATTCTCGATAGGGCAGTCAGTTTTGGAAAGCCACCTAGGAGTGACAGTGGTGGCTTGTGAAGGAAATCATCCTTTGTGACTAAAAGAATAGTGGCCACAGGGACTATTCCCCCAAGTCTCAAGCTGAAGATGAGGAGAAGGCAAAGATCTACTTCCCAGGCGACATAGCCTGCAGGGCATGGCAGAAGGTTAATGGATGATGCTGTGAAAAAAGCACACAGCCAATGTTAAGGAAGCACAGGGAGGTTTCCAGGAGCTCAGTCTAGGAGTTGCTAGGAAATATTTCATGAGGAAGTGACTTCTGATTGGATATGGAATGACAGGTAGGAGTTTCCCAAGCATGCAGGGGAGTAAAATGGGAGAATACAGGCAAAAGCGGGGAAGTTCAGCGTGCCTGCAAAAAGGGAGAAGCCACAGATGTGGGAGTACACAGAAAGACAATCGATCATATACAGCCAAGAAAGAACAAGTACAGACCAACTCTTAGAGCTGTGTTTCCACAACTGGGGCTTGCTGGACCCAAGAGAACCTAGTCCTCTCCTAGCCCAAAGGTTCATTGTTTTGGTCAGCAAATATCTGGCAGGGTAATGTAAAAACATGTGTAAAAAAGATTTGAAAAAAGTAGCCTGTCTGTGCCTGGATAATATAGGCCATCAAAATAATGTGTATCCTGACAGCTTTGTACTCATACTGGCCTCTGACAAACCCACAGGGGGAAGGAGGGAAAAAAAGAAGAGAAATACAAGTGTTACTCATTAAACTATGAGTTCCTTGAGAGTAGAGAACATGGATGTTTGTCTCCCTAGCACCCAGCACAGGGCCTGGCACATGTCAGACATTCACTAAGAATTCAATACAGGATCAAGTAAGTACACTGGCAAATGAAGAAAGTATAGTGCCAGGAATACCCCAGAGGAGAAAGGAACAGTAGGTGCCAGGCAGTAAGTGATGTAAAATTGCAGAAACTCAGAAAAAGAGGTATTAGTTGCTAAATATAGGCAAGATTGATTAACCCATTTAGCTGGTGTATAAGTTTCAACTGAGGGGAAGAAAAAAGGAAATAAAAGATCAGTACTAATATTTTTCAGTCAGAGCTGTAAGAGAGAGAAAAATAGCCCCATTTTACTTCCCCCAACTCAAATATTTTAATTCTCTTTAGATGGAGGGATGGATGGATGGATGGATGGATGGATGGAAGGAAGGAAGGAAGGAAGGAAGGAAGGAAGGAAGGAAGGAAGGTTAGGCAAATTGATGGAGGGGTAACAAGTCAGATGAAGTGATGGGTGAATAGATGAACTTACGGTCAGGGGCCCCACAGATTTCTGAAAAGGATCAGTTGTTTTCTTGTCCTGACTTACCCTGGCCATCTTGGATTGCCCAGTAGAAAAGCACTGCAGAAAAAAATGCTCAGTTACATCCCTGGTGAGGTCCACTTGCTTATACCCAGGACAGGAGATGAGCTCTGGGAAGGGGGCAAAAAAGCAGAGTCAGGGCAACATGGCAGATTATACATAAGGCCTAGACACAAGGCTTTCTACTACACAACACCAAGGCATGTGTCAAAACCCCTCGTGCCAAAATGACCTGTGTTTGATGTCATAGTCTGCACTTACCATCTAGGTACTCTGGACATGACCACTCCTTTAGGGGCCGGCCCTACAGACCTCCTCACATCCACCTTCCCGACTTCCTCACAAGCCATGCTACCTGTTCTGCTTCTGATTAACTGGGTGCCTTCCTGCTGCTCCCACTCCTCATTTCCCAGCTCTGAGACCCAACCTCCCATTATTGGCTAAGCTCCCAGGGGTCAGTTTATCCCAGGACACAGATCCAGCCACTAAGGTTACCACAAAGCAGAACTACTATAAAGATCTCAAAGCCAGAGCTTCTAGAAAGCTCTTCCCACAGAAAGCAAGGCCTCCCTGTCTGCTCATCTAGCAGATATTTTTCTCTTCTTACTGCCAATACCAATCAGTCTGCCCATGGGGCTCACAGAGATTTTGTGGGGCCTTCCCCACCTAGTCCATATTGCACGCCCTACACAGACATATGTTTCACCTGGGTACACGAACATTTTGCCCTATCCCCTCTCCCCAGGGAAATGTAAACATCTCCAACACTTTCCTCAGTATACGGGGTTCCCGAACTACATAAGCAACATAGACTGCCACCCTGGAGACTAGAGTGCTCTTCAGGCCCACCTCAAGAGCAGGAAGCTCACTGGGTGCAAGGAAATGCGGCTCCTGGGGAGGGCCAGGTGCCTGTGCCCAGGCATGAGGGCCACCTGGAAAGGGGTGGCTATGACAGAGAATGCAGCGGTACCACCATAGTATTTTCTGCCTCGTATCATCGAAATGATACAATGGCAGTTGCTCTAGACCTGCAGTTAGACAAACTTACGTCTAAACACAAGGTTTACCACCCAGTGACCTTGGTTGGGCAAGTCACTTAATCTCACTTAGCTCCTCAGGTGTCCTGTTTCTTCACGTGTGAAATAGGAAGGGAAAATAAGAGTTGCAAGGTTTAAATTAAATAATACTTGAGAAAGCACCTGTTCCTCCACGAACGTTGACTTTGAAATCAAAACATTTCTCATATCCCATTTATGGCAAGGCAATGACCTCAATTATCAACTCTCCCAAGTGATGGAAGTCAGATAGTCTGAGAGGTAGAGTTAAAAAATAACCATAAATTCTCCCCCCACCCCCACAACCCCCCTGCATCCATGCTCTAGCATGGAGTCTATTCTCCACCCTTTGAAGCTAGGCCACCTTCATCATGTACTCTGGTCAAAAGAAAGCCACAAAAGTGATGCTGAACCAGTTCTAAGCCTAGGCCTCGAGTGGCTTTGTATGATTTAGCTCTGCCCTCAGAACTCTAAGACTTCCACCTGAACGACCCCAGGTTAGATTGCTGGATGAAAGACTACGCAGACAGAGGCCTCGGTTCTCTCTAGTGCTCACCTGAAGCCGTCATAAACCAGTTAGCCCCAAATGACTCACTGGCTGAATACAGACAAAGGAGTGAGCACAGTTGAGCCTAGCCAAGCCCAGCCAAGCCCCAAAGAACCAGCCAGAGAGTCCCAGCCCAAACTGCTGACCTATAGAATCAGTATTTTTAAACTACTAAGTCTTGAGTGTCTTATAATGGAGCAAAAGCTAACTGATCTACCCTGGAAAAACCAAAATCCACCAAATCATGCAAAGTAATAATTCAATACTTGTCCTCCCCTTCCCCCCACTGAAGAGACACCCCCCCCACACACACACACACACCCCTCACAGAGCCATGGATCTGCAATCCCTAAGACATTCTCCTGCCTGTCAGGAACAGTGGCCAGAGGCAAAGAAGAATGCTCTTCATAGGTGTCATCATCCAGGGGAATTGGGTGACTGTCCCTCTCTTCCATTTGGCTCACCCTGAAGAGACTCCCCTTATCTACCCCCAGGTCAGAAACACTGCTCTAAATGTTGAAAATAATTTCCACAAGGCTTCTAACCCCCTGGTAACAGATGCCCAAACATTAGTCTCATTAGCATCAAGGAAAAAAGGGAGAAACAACTGAATAGATCAGACAAGGCTTCATAGCACATCCTCTACTGCCCCTGGCCATAAATGCCAAAATCCTCATCTTGGTGCTCAAGATGGCCTTACTTCACTCTAATCTTATCTTCAGCTTCACCTGCCTCACACCCTGTGTCCTTGCTGGGGCAAATATCTCTGCTGTCTTCAGATTGTCAAACCTCTGCATAACTCTGTTTATGAGAGTGCTGTTCCCTCTCCCTGAAATACTCTTTCTTGCTCCCCTCCTTTTCAAATAAACTCCTATTCATCCTTTCAAACCTGTTCAAATGTTCTGCCTTTAAGAAGCAGGGTTGATTTCCCTCAGGATGAGTTAATTATTCCCTCTTCTGGGTTCCCACAGCACCCTGAACATCCTTCTAGTATGACAAATATCACATTGCATTTTAACTATCTGTTCATACGTCTGCATACAAAAATAATCCACAATTGGCACTAAAAGATATTGCATAATTTTTAGCAGATTGGACAATTATATTTCTTTGGGGTTTGGGTATCCCATGCGTATTCCTTGCACTCACAGCCACTGAAAGTAGTAAGAAGCCATCTGGAGGTTTTCAGGGTGATGAGAAAAAAGCCAGCCAGGATGATAAAGGAATCAGGTCTGATCTACAGCTGTGAAAGGCTGTGAATTGGGAGATGTGGGTTCCAGGTCTAGGGCTGGCACTATCTGTGTAACCTTAGGTAAGTGACCTCTTTCCCCTGAACCTTATTGTCTACATCCTTAATATGAGGGGAACAGGAACAGCAGGGAAGTGTGGATTATCCAACCCGCTTCCTCTGCCTAATGTACCCAAGCTCCAGAAATATTCCCCTGGGCAAGACTGGATGGGACAGATAGCCAAACAGTGCCCTGCCGATCGTCTTTGTCAGCAAGTCAGGGGACAGGCTTATGGCTTAGGGGAGGCCTACATCTAAAAGTCATCCCATCTGACAAGGGGCTGTCGTGGCAGACAGCAGAGATGGAATACCACCACGGCATTGGTACAAGCAGGCCCCAGGGAGGCTGTGGGTCCCAGAGTGGACACAGAGGACATGTGCTCTCTTTGGGTCATGACATCTTTGTCCAGAAATTCTTATCTTCCTTCAGAAGGCCCCTAGCCCCCATCAAGCTATGTTAACCTTGAGCTTTTGTTTCAAGGGGGTTCCCCATTCTTCAGTGCGAATCCCAAAATAAAGTTTTATTTTAGACAACTATAATACATGAATCCCTAGGGCTACAGATGTATATACAAAATAACCAAACATCTGCTTATAATATTTAACATTTAATGTTTAATATTTAGTCATCAATACATATTTAAATCACATATTGCACAAAATATTTAGATATGTTTCTTTTTTTCTATCAGGATTATTCAAGCCTTAAGCTTTTATTTCATACACAGAAACATCAATTCTGAGCAATGCAGAGCCAGGGCCCAAAGGCCACACACCACCATCCCTAGAGAAGTGGGGTTCCTGCCTCCCAAATGAAGAAGTCACAGGCCCCAGAGGTTCTTCTGGGGACCTACGAGCCTGGGAGAGAAGTTCTGAAAGCTGAAGGCGTTCAGTCCACCTGTCATAAGAATGAGCACTCCCGTCCCTGGGGTGGATCATTCTTTTACCACCACTCCCTGCACGAGACACTTTTTGCATGTTATCTCAGTTAATCATCAAACCACCTCTGAGAGGTAGACATTATCCCCATTTCATAGCTGGGGAGACTGAGGCTCTAAGAAGTTGTCATCTGGCAAAGATCATATGAAACAGCAGCAGAGCCATGATTGGAAATCAAGTCTCCCTGCCTCTAAAATCCACCCCTTTCCAGAGCACCTAGATGGCTCAGTCAGTAAAGCATCCAACTTTGGCTCAGGTCATGATCTCGCGGTCCATGAGTTTGAGCCCCGCATCTGGCTCTGTGCTGACAGCTCAGAGCCTGGAGCCTGCTTCAGATTTTATGTCTCCCTCTCTCTCTGCCCCTCCCTGATTGCACTCTGTCTCCCTTTCTCAAAAATAAACAAACATTAAAAAAATTAAAATCCACCCCTTTCCATTATGCTATATCTCTCTAATTCAAATGTAAACAAGCTAATTTTATTTTAATTAGATAATTTTATTATAAGTAAAACATGCCATAATAATGATCAGACTCTAATTATGACCTGGACCCAGCTTTGGATTATGGGAATCCAGAAGGAAGGAGCTGGGAAGCCAGCCCCATCTGTGTTTAAAGTTTTATAAAATAGACTCCTTGAGAAAAGGCAGGCAAAGAAGAGTTTTTCTGCATGGTAATAAATCTGGGGACAGTTTCATATTATAGAACCAGTGGTTCTCGAACTTTGTTACATATTTGAATCCTGTGGGGCACTTTAAACATCCTGATGTCCATTCCATATCAATTAAATCAGAGTTTTAGGAGGTGGAATCCAGGCATAAATATTTGTTAAAATTCCCCAGGTGATTACAACATACAACCATGTTTGAGAACCAGCACCTTAGAGAGAGTCTCTCCTACCCCTGTGCCTAAGTCTGATAGCTCTTTCCCCACACCATGCGGCTGAGGAAGGCAGGATCGGCCAGTTTTAAAGAGGCTCCACAAAGTTAGGAAACATTTTGAATGTGGAGGTGATGTATTTCCCCTCTGGCAAGGAAGAGAAAAGGGCACATTCCCACCAGACAGCAGGTGTCCTGATACGTGGGTACCCTGGGGACCAGCAGTGAGCTGGAGGACACCTCCTGCCCCCCCTAACTCCCAGCTCCACTGAAGGACCCAGGAGCAGACTTAGGGTGCTGCCTGAGCTTTGGCACTACAAGCATGGCTGCTGGGGCCTAGGGTGCGCTATGCTCCGGACTGAGTGAGGCAGCAAGGGACAGGAGTCAAGACTGGGTAGTCCACCCTTCAGACGTGAACAGCAGGGCCAAGGCAACCTGGGCACCAGGGGGTTATGGTGGGAGAGATATCCCGGGGAGGTCTCAAGAAAGCTAGCATTGGGTCAGCTCAGCCCACCAGGTAGGGGCACAAAAACCCCCGTCACATAAGCCTGAGCCTGGTGCCAAGAAACTCACCGAGGGTTAAGAAGCCCTTCATTCTACAGCTTTTGTCCAGGGCTCCAAGGAACTTTACAGCTGGAGCCCAAGCTCGGACTCCCAACAGAGCAGAGGGATCCTCTGAGGCAGCCTGATGCTCCCCTGCCAGTTCTCACCTGTAGAACCAAAGCTGGACAGACCTAGCTCTGCGCTGTTCAAGTAGCCAATTCCCTCACCATACAGATGGTGACATGGAGGCCAGAGGGAGGGAGGGACTTACCTGAAAACCACAGAGCCCTTGTAAAATGTAGGTGCTGCCTTGAACCACTGGGCAGTCCTTGATTACCTACCTCTGTATCCACAAGTAAGACATTCTACTCCACAAGCCTCTGCCAATCACTAGGCAAGGAGAGAAAAACTACTCTGTGGTAGTATCCTCTGGCATGTTGGCCATCCTCACTCCTGCCCTCCCACCCGAGGGGAGCCCCAGGGTACAAGGCATCAGCTAAGCCCCCCACAACACAAGCCCCAGCAGCCTTCCTCCAGCCCATAACTCAAAGCAGCAACCCCCTCTAGAAATACATTGCACCCATTCCCAAGATGCCCAGTCCCTGCTAGAAAGGCAAATTTTGATCTTCAGGTAACTGCTGCTCCTGCCCCTGGCTGCCAGCAGGCTTACCTGAGGCTCTGTTGCCCTGTGATTAGAGCAACACTTGGGAGAGAAGTCAGAAGAGCGACAGGTGAGACCACCACAGGTCCCAGAGGACAGTGTTTACCAAGTGCCCAGGAACACCCACCCTGCATGCTGCAGCCAAATGGGCTGCAGGGCCTAATAACCCTTGGGGAACTGGGCACTGGGTAGGGGAAGGGGAACACCCTGGGTCCTCTCCTTTCTCTGATACATCCTCAGCCAGGGCTGCATTTCTCCAGCTCACCTGAGATGCTCCTGCAAGAAAAGGTTGGTTGACTCCTCCTGTTCCTGTTTATCTCGAAGACTCTGCAGCAATTTCCCAAACTGAACAGCAAGAGGGAGACCTCAAAGAGGCGACTCTCTTCCTAGCTGCATCTCCTTCCTAATCCTCTGGGTGCCTTGGAATAGAAGCTCAGAAGGAAGAAAACGAGATTTTCAACTTTCAGGAACTAGCTCTGTCGCCCTCTGCACAGCTCGGGAGGCCATCACTCTCAGCCTTTTAGGATTCGATCCAAAAATCCTTCAGCCCTCCATGTTCCCCAAAATGACAGTGCTCATGTATGGCTGGAATCTGCCCCGATCCGGCAGCTCATTTAAATAGAGCTCATCACAACAACAGTGTTGGTGGAGAAGTGAGTAGCTGCAGGGCCCTGGGGACCCCCTGTTTATACGTAGGAAGAATGATGCAATCTGGGTATCAAAATAGCAATCCAGAATGGAATAACAGGCTCACGCAGCAGCGGTGCCTGCACAACCAGAGCTCAAGTTGACACACTCTGTCAGCCCCACACTGCTGCAGCACGCAGATGCCAGGCACACACTCTCACCGCATCCTTTTAAAAATCAGCAGGAGCCCGAGATATCCCTCCATGCCCCCGGCACTGAAGGAGGGTGTGGGGGGGAGGCCTTCGACAGACATTAAAATCTATCTCCTACACACTCACCTGCTCCTGCCACTTCACCTGAAGTCCTTATCCTGTGACGTCACAGTCAGTTGCCATAGTGACCAATTGTCCGTCACAAGTGGAGGATTAGGACTTCAGATGGGGAAGACACACATTTGTGATGCATAAAGGTCCTGGGAGGTGTCCCTTGGCAGCTAACTCTAACCCCCCCCAGGGAGATACAGTCAAACACAAGCAGGGAGAAAAAAGGGAAGGAAAAGCAGGGTCGAATTAGAGGAAAGACATTAGGATGAGGCAAGACTACAAGCACAAAATAATTGCAAAAACACAGAGCACAGGAAAATTTTAAAAGCACAGATGGGAAGTGGCAGGGAATAAGCTTGGAAAGACTGGTAGGAGAGTAAGCTCCTGAAGGACCCTGAATGCTAAACTAAGGAGCTTCACCTTTATCCTAAAAGCAAAGGCTCTGGAGAGTGACAAAGCTGGGCTTTATGATTATCTTGATGAACTGGAGATGGGGCACAGGGAGAAGCTTTGTCCAGTTTAGCATCGATGGGACCCTGAACAAGGGCAGAAATGGAAAGAAAGGGACAGAAGTGTTTCAAAGAGAACCAATAAGGCATGACCAAAATAAGATGTTGGAAGGAGTGGTGGTGTGTGAAGAAAAAGGGGTCAAATGGATGGGCTGTCATAGACAGAGATAAGAGGGAGTAAGAGTGTACTTGCCAAATCCCATCTTATGTGGGCCCCACTTTCTCTGGTATCCATAGCCTCTCTGGGTCAGGCTTCATTCTGCTTTGCTGGACCAGTGATTCACAAATCTTGAGGGTTTGTTAGAAAACCTGAATCTGCCAAATCTAGATCTCTTGTATGTGGGTGTGGGACCAAGAATCTATATTTTTGGTGAGTAACCCAAGTAATTCTTAGGCATTTGAGGACCAGTAATCTGGAACCAATGGCCAGGACAACTACAGTAGCCTCCTAGCAGGGCTTTCTGCATCCAGTCTTGTCTCCTCCAATCATTCTTCTCACTGAACCAGAATAACTTTTTAAAAATACGTATTTGATCGTATTCATTGACCAAAGTATCCAGTGTCTCCCCACTGCCTAGAGCTTAAATTGGTCAAGACCCTTCATAATGTGGCCTCAAATTCCCATTCCAGAGTTCTCACTTCTCTCCTTCAAACAATCCTATATTGCAGCCAAAATTAACTCCCTCCTTTGCCTCCTCCCCTTTTCTCCATGCCTCATCCTAACACTATTCCCTACCTGAAATTTCCTTCCATATTTTCCTGGGCCTGCCTGGCTCCTATATGGATATTCCTATTTGATGTCACTCACAGGTTCAAATCCACCCAATTTCCCCAGGCAGAGACTAAAACAGGGGTCAGAAAACCACAGGTTGCCTGTTTTTGTAAGTAAAAATTTACTGGAACACGGTCATGCCCATCCATTCCCATATTGTCTGTGCTGCAGTGGCAGAATTAAGTAGTGGTAACAGAGCCTATATGACCCACAAAACCAAATATATTTACCATCTAGCCCTTTACAGAAAAACTATGCTGGCCCCTGGCCTAAAGCAACAGCTACTTAAATTGTTCTAACCTCACCCTTTACAAAGGGCTCAATTCCAGTAATGGGGTCCTGCTTATTCCCAAGTTAACCTCCACCCTGTGTCCTCTAAGTTATGATAACTGGGTCACATTTGAGCCAACCTTCAGTTCGGGGTAAGATGTTACTAACAAGAAAAGGGCACTTCAGGAGGAGGGAACATCATACACAGAGGATTACAGATGTCAAAATGTGAGGCCTCTAGGGGAAAGATTCATAAAGCTGGCTCATGCAGGAGGAGTGACAGAGATGAGGCTCTAAAATTAGCTTGGAGTCAGATTAGGAAGAGCCTTGAAGGCCATGCTAAGTTTCTGTTCTGAACTGTAAGCAACTGAGAGCCTTTTAGATAGCTCAAAATGCAAGCCCACAATAGAAGAGAGTGGTCAGGGTTGAGGCTAGAGGATTTAGGAACATAATGCACAGAGGCAATAGGTAAAGTGTGGTTAGGCAAGGACAGCCAGAGAGTGTGGGGCACAGCCAGGTGGCGGATCTAAGCTAGAGTCAGAAACTGGGCATGAGAGCTAGGTGATAGGCTGAGGAGATAGATGGTTCACAGCTTTCAAGGGGACCACCTGACTGAAACAAGCTTTCAGTGCCAAGAAAGAACCCAGAACAGAATGCAGAAGATACAAGTGGGAGGAATCTGGGCTCATCTCATCTGATAGATTGGCACCTCTACATCCTTCCCTTCAAATCTCAAGAGTCAATCCAAGGACTTCAGTGACACTCCATGCAAAGCCACTGTCTCCATTTCCAACTGGGCCTGGACAGAGAGACAGTGGAAGAACAAAGGGCAGCAGGCTACTCTAGGTCTGCAGTTCCTACTGGCCCTCAAGCCCGGGCAAACCCTGGATTGGCAGGCAAAGGAGATGAATTTTCTTTCTGGCTCTGTAACAACTATGGCATTCAGCAGGATTCTAATCTTTCTGGACTCCTGATGCCCCATTTATTCAGTGAGGGATTAGAGATAAGCTCCAAGGGTCTTTCCTGCTCTTTAGCCTCCACAGCAGTCAACCATGGCTGGTCCCCCTTGAATGAGAGAGCTCCAGCAGACAAGGGTCACCTCCAAGACCCTATCCATCAATCACAACCACCTTGAACTCCCTCCCTCAGCAAATCTGCTCTAGCTATATCCTCCCAAGCAGTGTCGGCAGCAGCCAGCATATCCCCGAGAATACAGCCTGCCTCCTTCCCGTTACCAAGGGAATTGCTCTCCCAGTAACGGGTACTGTTCTGAGGTGCTGGTGCTACTCCCAGGGCCCTGGAGAGCCAATTAAGGTGAGGAAACTGTTCATGAACTAAAAAGCCATCCCACTGATAGGGCTCCGGAGCTCCAGCTTCTGCACCTGCTGCACACTCAGCTCAGCCCAGCTCAGCTGGCTACCCTCCACCTAGGAGACTTGGGTCACTGTCCACAACAGACCCCACAATGGTTGGGGACACAGTTCAGTACCTGGACTGGGAAAACAACTCTGCCTTCCAGGCTCCTATAGCTGAGATCTCACCCCTGCTGCCTCCCACTCTCACCCCAGGCCATTAAGAGCCCCTCCAGCTGAGCTCTCATTAAGATCATCATTTCCTTTTCTGACTCTGAGGTTGTAGCATGTTGCATCAGTTCCCTCTCTTTGGATCTTCCCAAAGTCCCAAGACCTGCCCACCAAGGGACAGAGATTGCTCCCCTTTTCAGCATCTGTAGTTTACAAGGGATGTGCTGTCACCCATCACTAGTTTTGAGAAGCATGAGGCTATCGTGGTTATTTGGTGTTCTTAGAGCTCTTCAAGTCCAGCCCTGAAAGCCAGAGAAGACCTGGGATTGCCCAATTAGTGCTGGAGTCCAGACTGAGCTCCAAAGGCCATGACTTCCATACCAGGGTTCTGCTCACATCTCACAAATCACCCACATTGATAACAGGAAAAGTAAAATACTAAACAAGTAGATTCTAAAACTTACAAATCAGAATCAAGGTCTCTCAGCTAGGATTTGCCTTTTAGTAGATTTGAAAAGAAAGAACAATGTTCCTTTTACTTACCTGGGGAAGGAAATATCCAATTAATTGCCTTTCTTCCCTAAAACAACAAATAGAGCTACAGGAATCCTGAGAATTTTGAAGACACATGGTAAATGTCAGTTTCAGGCCCACCAGCTCCCTTCAGAGCTTGCTACATTTTAAAGTATCACTTTGTGACTCAATGGCTAACTTCTCAGATAGAGTTTGACCTGGGAACATTTTCAATTAGGCTTAAAGGCAAATAGTCCCAAATAGATATTCTCACTGGCTGAGTAAATCCACTTCCAATATCCAGCCTTTCTGCACAGACCCTTCAGCTCCAGTCATCCCACTGCATGGCTAAGCTATTGTGTGCTCAGCACAGAGCTGCCTTTGCTCTGGTCCCCATCACTACCTTTTGAAGACTTTGCCCAGCTGGTCTCCTTAGAGGCAGAGACCTAATGTAGACACACTTCCCACTGTGCTGGAGTTGCTGGGGGGGGGGGGGGGTGGGGGGGGGAATCTCAGCTAAGCTGTGGCCTCATTAAAGATGTGCACCTGATGACTCAGGCTGCACCATTGGTTCTTTCCTCAAAGATTTTCCGCAGAGTCTCCATCAGTTCAGTGATTCCAGGTGAAATCTTTCCCAGAGCAAAGTGCTACAGTGCAGATCACAAGCTTTGAAGACAGGTTTGACCTGAGCTGACATTTAGCAGTTGTTTTGGACCTTAGACCTTACATATTCACAATCCCCAGGTTTTTCATCTGTAAAATGGGAATGCCTAATTATAGGGTGATTGCAAAGTTTAGAAAAGATAATACAGGCACGAGTACCTAGTGCAGTCTCTGCAGGTGCTTGAAAAATATATGTGCACCTTGCAACTTGAGAAGTAGAAAGGGGCAGTGTCACAGTGTCACATGGGAGATCTCTGTGAATCCAGTGATTAAATCATTCGATCAATAAATATTCACCTGAGCCCCCATCCTGTGTCAGGTTCTGTGTTGGGCTGTGGAGTTGTAGAGTTGAAAGGACTCGGTCCAGTTGAATAAGATGCCCACCTCATGTCCTCCCCAGTGCCAAGTACCAGTGCAGAAGTGCAGGCATGGGAAGGCTCCACCCAGGAACTGGAGTTGGAAACCAGCTGGCCAGAACCCGAGCCCAGGCACACAGCCGATGCAACACAGCAATGCTCAACTCTGCCCAGCAACTAGCAGAACTAGATTTATGGAAAATGACATATCCCCATGCACTGTTGGCATATGGCTGGAGGCACTGATGCACCCTATTTATTCTTCAGCCTCTACTCACCTCCTCTCTACCTGCTTCCACATTTTACTTTTGAAAACTCCAGATTGACAGCAATACAATAAGCATTTTAGCAAGTCTGTGCCCCTACTCTGCTGGACAAAGTGGAAGTGCTTAAAGCTCTTTCCAAAGAACCAGACTCCCAGAGCATGGCTTCTCAAATTATGGACCAGAAATCAAGTTCAGGTATTGGGTCTCTCACTAGACCTACCAGAGAGAGAGCACAGCTCTCCTTTTCATGAAGCAGCTCATTTGGGTACCATTCTTTTAGTTCTTCAGAAAACATTCAGTAAGCAACTGATATCCACCAGACTTGGTCCGTGGAGAACCTCCCAGAGGCATTGCTGCTGTGCCTGAACTTTCAACAACCTTCTCTTCACACCCCTGCCGCACCATATTATAATCATCTGTCTAGTTATTTGCCCTTCAACAGAACATGAGTTTCTTGAGGACAAGGGCCCTGCCTTTTCATCTCTGTACCCTAAATGCCATAGAGCCAGCTACACAGAAGTCAAATACCCATGAAGGAGACAAACATACAAACCAACAAATACCACACAGCATAGAGTCCTAAAATCTCCAAGTAGTCATGGAAGCTGATTCTACTCTTCATCCATAAATGCAAATATGGAAGGTAGCAAAGGCCTAGCCAGACCATAAGATATACCAAGGAATATAAGATGCCACATATTTAAGAAATTGTCTCTCAAAAAAAAAAAAAAAAGGAAAAGAAATTGTCTCTCTTGTTCTAAATCAAGCATGTTCACATCTAACAGATTTTTTTCCACTTCAGTTTCAAAAGTTCTAAATAATAGTTTTTTTTTATGTTTCTTGTCTTATTACTATATACTATGAGTACCACAGAATGTTCTATGTGTATGTTATCATTTCATTTTCATAACAGTCCTTTAAGTTAAATACTACTATTACCATCCTCATTTCATAAGCAAGACAACTTGCCCAAGCTGTCCAACTACGAAGTGGCAGGCAGATTAGAACTCACACTTATATGCCCAAATACATTGACACCAAGGCTTATATTTTTATTCTCCATTACACTTCAAATAACTTGGCAAATAAACACTATGATTCTAATAATTGTCATTAGTATGATTTAATTTTCGACTTGAGAGCCACACAAAGCCTTGAGACATGCATAATTAGTTCATGTTAAAAATCCCAAATGAGATCAAAGACTTAAACATAAGAGTTAAACTATAAAACTCTTAAAAGAAAATACAGAGGAAAAGCTTCACAACAATGGATTTGGCAATGATTTCATGGATATGACACCAAAAGCACAGGCAACAAAAGCAAAAATAGAGAAGTCGGACTTTAGCAAAATTCAAATCTTTTATGCATCAAAGGACACTATTAACAGAACAAAAGTCCAACCCACTGAATGAGAGAAAATATTTACAAATCATATTATCTGATAAGGGTCTAGCACCCCTAATATATAAAGAACTCCTACAACTCAACAAAAACAACAAACCTGATTAAAACATGGGCAAAACTGAAACTCAATACCATTATACAACAACTCTCCATTCCCCACTCCCCCCAGTCGCTGGCAACCACCATTCTATTTTCTGTCTCTATGAATTTGACTACTCTAGGTACCTCATGTAAATAGAATCATAGACTATTTGGTTTTTTTTAATGTTTATTTATTTTTGAGACAGAGAGAGACAGAGCATGAACGGGGGAGGAGCAGAGAGAGAGAGGGAGACACAGAATCTGAAGCGGGCTCCAGGATCTGAGCTGTCAGCACAGAGCCCGACGTGGGGCTTGAACTCACGGACCATGAGATCGTGACCTGAGCCAAAGTCAGACGCTTAACCGACTGAGCCACCCAGGCGTCCCAACTATTTGTTTTTTTGTAACTGGCTTATTTTATTTAGTATGATGTTCTCAAGGTTCATTCATGCTGTAACATGTGTCAGAATTTTCTTCCTTATTAAGACTAAATAATATTCCATTGTACCTATACACCACATTTTGTTTATCCATTCATCTTTCAGTGGACACCTGGGTTACTTCTGCCTTTTGGCCATGTGAATAATGCTGCTTTGAACACAGGTGTACAAATACTTCTTTGAGTCCCTGCTTTAAATTCTTTAATTCTCTCTGGTATACACCCAGAAGCAGAATTGCTGGACCACATGGTAATTCTATTTTTTAATTTTTTGAGGAATGGCTGTGCTGTTTTCCACAGAAGCTATACCATTTTATATTCCCACTAATAGTATACAAGGATTCACTTTCTCCATATCCTCACCAACACTGGTTATTTTCTGTTCTTTTTTTTTTTTTTTTAATAGTAGCCATCCTAATGGGTATGAGGTGGCATCCCATTGTGGTTTTGATTTGTATTTCCCTAAAGATTAGTGATACTGAGCATCTTTTTGTGTGCTCATTGGCCATTTGTATATCCTGTTTGGAGAAATGTCTATTCAAGTTCTTTCCCCATTGTTAAATTAGGTTCTTTGATTTTTTTTATTGTTGGGTTGTAGAAGTTCTTTATATATTCTAAAGGAACTTTTTAAGACATATTTAAGATTCACCACGTTTATAAATTTAACTTATTAGATTTCCAAGTGTCCTTTAATTAGGAATGTTTATTTGCTAGACAATTGAAATACTTAAAAAAAAAGAATAAACTATGAGGTGCCTGGATGGCTCAGTGGGTTAAGTGTCCAACTCTTGATTTCAGCTTAGGTCATGATCTCACAGTTTGTGAGATCAAGCCCTGTGTTAGGCTCTGCTAACAGCATAGAGCCTGCTTGGGATTCTCTCTCTCCTTCTCCCTCTGCCCCTCCCTCATTTGCTCTCCCTCTCTCTCTTTCAAAATAATAAACATTTTTTTAAAAAAAGAAAAATAAAATACGTTTAACTAATGAAAGCAATTATTAGCTAAGTTTGTAGATATGTTCAAATATTTTTTTTAATTTTTTTTTTAATGTTTATTTATTTTTGAGACAGAGAGACACAGAGCATGAATGGGGGAGGGGCAGAGAGAGAGGGAGACACAGAGTCAGAAGCAGGCTCCAGGCTCTGAGCCATCAGCCCAGAGCCCGACGCGGGGCTCGAACTCACGAACCGTGAGATCGTGACCTGAGCCGAAGTCGGACGCTCAACCGACTGAGCCACCCAGGTGCCCCGATATGTTCAAATATTAATAAAGTCCCTTTAAAAATGACTGTTAAAATTTGCCACATAAATAGAATGAGATTTATAAGGTAAAATTAAAAAGTTAAGGAAGAGGGGAGCCTGGGTGGCGCAGTCGGTTAAGCGTCCGACTTCAACCAGGTCACGATCTCGCGGTCCGTGAGTTCGAGCCCCGCGTCAGGCTCTGGGCTGATGGCTCAGAACCTGGAGCCTGTTTCCGATTCTGTGTCTCCCTCTCTCTCTGCCCCTCCCCCGTTCATGCTCTGTCTCTCTCTATCCCAAAAATAAATAAACGTTGAAAAAAAAATTTTTAAAAAAAAGTTAAGGAAGAATGAAATTTAAGTTTAAAAATCAGATATTAAGTTTTATTTTTTTAACGTTTATTTATTTTTGAGAGACAGAGACAGAGAGTGGGGGAGGGGCAGAGAGAGAGGGAGACACAGAATCTGAAGCAGGCTCTAGGCTCTGAGCTGTCAGCACAGAGCCCAACGTGGGGCTCCAACTCACAGACTGCGAGATCATGACCTGAGCTGAAGTCGGATGCTCAACGGACTGAGCCACCCAGGCACCCCCAGACATTAATTTTTAAAATCAACGTACACTATCTTTTCTGTGCTCCAAACTCACAAAAGAGCCCAGAGAGGTTACACAGTTTACCCAAGGATTTAGAGGGCCCCAAATTCATACCTAAGGACAACTGCACTGCTACAATGCCTCAAGGAGCCTAGACTTGTGCCACAAATCACTTTAACAATACTGCAGATAACAAAAATAAAGATGATGTTCCTAAATACTCTCTACTTGTTTGACTTTCTCATCCTCCAAGTTCACCCAACAGAGACTGCACCTCTATTGCATGCCTGTGCTAGAACGCTGAGATGAAGGGATCTGGTTCCTGTCTCCAAGGCTTCACAGTCCTCAATGAGACTGTTCCCTAGGAAACCTGACGTTCAGGAGTGAGACACAAGCTCCTCCCACTAAGCAGCAATTTAACTGGTGAATGGTTGCTAGTCAGTGTGCGTCTGTTCATAATCAGGTCCTGACCAATCCTAGGGGGCCAGCAGTTCTCCCTCCGCCTCGCCTGGGAAGTTTAGTGAGCCAGGACACACGTCCTGTCTGTCTGGGGAGCCAGCCAAACCTTGAATCAACACCTTCCCAGGTTTCTCGGTCTGCCACCAATTTAAGGAAATCCCAAGCATGGCGAGTCCCAGCTTACAAAACAGATATAGCAGGCATCAGGAGGATTTGCTTTGTCTCACAGATTCCCTAAAGAGTTGCGCTCAGCAATGAGTGTCCCTTGGGCATTTAAATTCCGATTCTTTCTACACTTGAAATTCGGTTCCTATGAAACAGGAAGAGACCTATGATGTGAAGGAGGGGAACCTGTGGTACTTTTGTACTTACCATCTGAGACAGTCCCACAAGCCTTGGCAACCTGCCTCAGATCCTGGATCAAGCCCTGGAAGCAGTCCTTACAGAGCAAATGCTGGCAGGGTAGGAGTCAGGAACCGACAGCCTGCAGGTTCTGTCGGCACAATGAACAGGCCAGTAGCACGGGCTCCATATGACCACTCTTGTGTTTCTGGTCAACTAGTGGCAGCCCCATAAAGCTCATACCCATATCTGACCCCATGCCCATGACCATGCCCAGGACCGGGGCTCTTGCAACGACCTCCTCAGGTATGAAGCAGCGTGCAGAGTGAGCAAGCTCCACTGCCAATAAGTGAAGCACAAAGCAGAGTGATTAATTTCTTTGGGGTGGGGGATGTTCCTGGACAGGCCAGAGAGGACTCTGAGAACTGGAGGCTCGTGCCCTGAAACCTGCAGGGCTCAGCCCCAAACTCTCACTTGAACTCAAAGAGAGAGTCCAGCATCTCCACTGTGGAAAATAAAGCCTAGAGAGGTCTGCTAGGTTGTGTGTTTCTTACAAGGTTTGTTTGCCTTCAAAAGTGTCCAAGATCTACCTGTGCTTCTTTTTATTAGTGGGCAAGCCTGGTCCAAGATTTTGGAAAAGAAAAGGAAATGTATTAAAAGCCAAGTTTATACCAGGTGCTTTATATGCTTTATCTCAAACCTCACAACTACTCTTAGAGATAGGCATTATGATACTTCTATGAATTCAGTAAAACCATGAAGGACAGGCTGAGGAAACTGAGGTTCAGAGAGTTTGGGTAATTGCACAAAGACAGATGGCAAATAGCAAAGTTCAAATTCAAATTCAAAATTGGACTTCACACCCTTACTACTGAAATATTTCTCAAGCTAAGGTCCAACACACATATTTTTGTGAGTTCTCCTCACTATTTTTTAAAATTAGTATTCATTCTGATAAGAATTTTTAAATCTATAAATGTTCCAGTTCATCTACATATCCACCTCAACAAGATTTTAGAGGCAGTGTTAAGAGTTTAGGATCTAATTCACACCATGCACTTATTTGTCTCAGGCAAATGGGAAGAGAAAGGGACAGCCTTGATATGTAAATGATGCATTTTTGCCACATGAAGTCTCAATAACATTGTGGCATGTGGTGAGGAATGTTTCATCGTGCTTGGAACAGATGTAGGAGGTAGGGAAATTAAGCCATCATCACCCTGGCAAAAGTTTGCCACACCTGGCCACACCAGGAGCACCACATTTAAACTGTAATAGCAATTTAGTTCAGCAACACATCATCTGCAAATGAAATTGATATTGTTAATTTGATTGTTTTGGTTTTTTATAACTTGCAAACTGTATTCAATTTTATGTAAGTTTTGTATAAGAGCAAAAGAAGTGTACCTCATTTTATACTTGTACCTACTTAAGAAAGAAACCAAATGTCATTTAATTCACATCTGGAGCTCTGGAGTTATGCAGATTTGACAGAACTTTCATTTCAGTCCATAGTCTTTGGGAGCCAAACCCATTAAAGATGAAGAATGACAAGGCTGGGAGAGGCCAGGCTGCTTGGAGGCCCAGCAAAATGCCACTAAATAAAATAATGGACGGACTCTCACCTCTAATTCATTTTGGGGCTCTAAGAGTAGTTATTTCCCAGAGGGCAGCATAGTAGTGCTGGTGGAGGGAAGGGCAATCTGTCTTAGAAGGTTTAAGTGTGGCTGAGTTTATTTTGTTAGACTTCGACAATATCAGACTTAATTATTCAGGACACCAAAGAGATTTTATTTATGTGGGTTATATCTACTACTATTTACCATGTTATAAATGAAAACTGAGATAATTTTAAAATATTAATTCATTTAAAAACAATAAACGTATTACATGTCAACCTGAATAGCATACTTTTTAGGAAAAAAAAATATTAAAAAAATAAATTTAGGGAGAAGAGTGGCATTGTTTTTCCTTTTTGCAAACCTCATTAATGTCTGTGTTAATAAAAGCCAGCTGGATTGCCATACCTGCTTCCGTAGTCCATCTGCTGTATGTTGTTCTGTTTACAGTGTATGAAGAAAAGCCAGCCTCGCAGGGCTGTACAATTGGAAAAGATAAGAGTATTTTTAATAGCCTTATCAGGTAACTGTGGATATCCTTTGAAACTACAACAAGTAGCACTTTCTTAAAGCTTAGTTGTAATGTGGAATCTGAAACTACATCAGTGAATTTTTCTTACCCTGTGACATGAAAATCCACTGGTCTGTCTTGCACTGTAAACTGCCCTTCTACCTAGGCATCATTTTAGAACACCAGGCATCTGTCATTTGGAAAACATTGATCCAATGACTTACGTAGACGCTTCAAACACTGATGTTTCCTTATACGATAACAAAACATCACACTCTTAAACATCACCTCCAGTCTTATTGGAAAATACTTTATTAGGAAGATGTCAAACTCATAGAGGCAGCTATGCCTTTACCAGAATTCTAAATTTTGCTGAAAGCTCTAATTTTATCATTGGCAACAAATACTGTCAGGTTTTTTTCCTTGAAATGACAGGCTCACTTCATTTTTGAGAGCATATTTGCCATATTCTCAAGTCTGAATAACCACAGTTTGTCTGTCAGCTGTTCTCTCAAGTAAAACTGGTGTTGTACAAAAAAAAAAAAAAAGGCTAGTTCAGCTTGCAACTCAAATAATAGTACAAGTGCAGTTCCTCACCCTGATAAGTAGAAATGCTTTATGCACACTTCCAGTTTCTTCACAAAGAATATTAAAATGATGCATATTTAAGGACTGGAATTTAGTAAAATACTGCCTACCTCATCATGGACACACCTAAGTGAAACTGGCTTCTCCCTTCTCCTCCTGTCCTTTCCCTTTTCCTGTGAGTGCCTAGCAGTGAAGAATACAATGACTTCTACCAGCATCTTTGGCTTTTTACACACCACCTTTGGCATTTGCTTTGGCACTATCAGTGCAAATGCCAATCCAGTGAAAAGGGCAAATAACATTCTGTAGTGTTATGAAAATGGTTTTGACTCTGTGGAAACTTGTGATCCTGTGGACACTTGTGAAAGAGTCTCAGGGACCATCACCATCCCCACCCTGCCCCTGCTTCCTGCCATAGGTCTACAGACCATACTTTGAGAACTGTTGCATTAGGCTTTAAATGACAACTCTGGGAGGGGAGGGTGCCTGGGTGGCTCAGTTGGTTAAGCATCCAACTCTTGATTTCGGCTCAGGCATGATCTTAAGGGTTGATGAGATCATCCTGCATCGGGCTCTATGCTGACGGTGCAGAGCCTGTTAAGAGTCTCTTTCTCCCTCTCTCTCTTTCTTTTCCCCGCTTATGCTCTCTCTTTCTCTCAATAAATAAATAAATAAACTTTAAAAATAAATAAATAACAACTCAGGGGATTCAAAGTGGTGACATGGCTTTCCAACATCAGTGGGCACTACTCAGGGTAAGAATATAAATAAATATTTCACTTCTGTCTTAGAAGAGCAACTGAAGTAACTCAGAGGGTAAAGGTTAAATTAAAGGCACAACCAAACAATAGAGTCTCTGATTTGAGAGTAAAGGGGGACGGTCAAATGACCTCTCTTCTATCCCCTTCCTCTGGCTGCTTTCCACTATGTCTTAGCTCTTCACTCTCCTTCCTACCTCCTCTGACCTAGGAAAAGGGATAGAGTATGGCAGAATGTACTTAAGCCAGGGGTAGCAGATTCGAATGCCTATGGGGGCCAGGCATGTAAATAGCGAAGTGCTCCACCTAAAAGAATATGGGTCTCAGGGCGCCTGGGTGGCTCAGTCTGTTGAGCGTCTGACTTTGGCTCAGGTCATGATCTCGCGGTTCATGGGTTTGAGCCCCATGTCGGGCTCTGGGCTGACAACTCAGAGCCTGGAGCCTGCTTCAGATTCTGTGTCCCCCTCTCTCCCCACTCCACCCCTGCTTGTGCTCTGTGTCTCTCTGTCTTTCAAAAATGAATAAACATTAAAAATAATAATAAAAAGAATGTGGGTCCACATAGTTTTTCAAAGCGCCAGAAATCCAAATTTTTACTTAAACTCTAAAACGTTGGCAACTAATTAAAATTTATTATTTTTTTTTATTTAAATTTTTTTTTTCAACATTTATTTATTTTTGGGACAGAGAGAGACAGAGCATGAATGGGGGAGGGGCAGAGAGAGAGGGAGACACAGAATCGGAAACAGGCTCCAGGCTCTGAGCCATCAGCCCAGAGCCTGACGCGGGGCTCAAACTCACGGACCGCGAGATCGTGACCTGGCTGAAGTCGGCCGCTTAACCGACTGCGCCACCCAGGCGCCCCTAATTAAAATTTAAAAACATGAAAACAGGGGTGCCTCGGTGGCCCAGGTGGTTAGGCATCAGACTTTGGCTCAGGTCATGATCTCACAGCTCCTGAGTTTGAGCCCCACATTGTGCTCTGGGCTGACAGCTCGGAGCCTGGAGCCTGCTTCGGATTCTGTGTCTCCCTCTCTCTCTCTCTCTCTGTCCACCCCCCTCCCCGCCACACACACACACACACACACACACACACTGGTACTCTGTCTCCCTCTCTCTCAAAAATAAATAAACATTAAAAAAAAAATAAAAACTTGAAAACAGCATGAGTCAAACAAAATATACCAGTAATCAGCCTGAGACCTCTGCTCTAAGTCATGGAACCAGGAAACTAGGACTAAATGAAACATCATGTGAAAGCCTGGAAGGACAGAAAGCCTCACATATAACATTACCTTGCTCACAAATCACTTCCTTTTAACACCCCACAGCCTGATCTGAGAGTTTCTGTAGCCTTGCCAAGGAATGGCAGAGCAAGTCATTCCATGCCACATTGGGGGTAAGAATTTCAAAGACTGTTCGCACGGGTAGTACAGAGCAAGTGTTCATCAAAACAAGATTCAGTTCAGGAGGAAAAGAGGAGAGAGACACACTAGGCAATGAGAGAACACCCACTCGATGCTAGACGGTTTGAACATGATATATTATCTGTTTACTTGTATACTGTCTATTTTAGACACAGTCCTAGAACAGAACTTAGTCTTTCTTGTTCATCATTGTCCCAACTCCTCACTGCCTGGCACATATACATAGTGTCTACACACAGTATGCACTCAATAAATATTTCTAAAATGAAAGAATAAATCTCAGTATTTTTCATTAGACAAACAAGAAAACTAAGATCCAAAGAGAGTATGTTGTTCATTTAATATCATTCAGCTAGTAAAAACAGAGGTAGAGGGGTGCCTGGGTGACTCCAGATTTCAGCTCTGGTCACGATGTAGTGGTTGGTGGGTTCAAGCCCCACATCAGGCTCCACACACACTGACAGTGTGGAGCCTGCTTGGGATTCTCTCTCTCCTCTCTCTGTAGATAAATAAACTTAAAAAAAAAAAGGGGTAGGAAATGAACCCAAGCTTCTATGTTCTTTCTGCTGATTTTATCATCTGAAATTAAATTAAAATCCAAATATTTAAGCCCTTCCTTGTTGTGCTATTGGATAAACTGTCCTCTAATATCCTAGAATTCCTCTCTTCACATTTTGCTATTCTGAGTTTAATGGCAGCAAGGTTTTCCACCTTAGCTTGCAACAAAGCTTCTAGGAATACATTTTCCATGTAGTATAATGAGATTTTTAAAAAATCTACTCAACAGCGTTAGGAAAGACTCCTGGAAATTCCTAATCTTCAAATTAGATTATTTTTACTTTGTGCTCAAGAAAACCCTGTGGCCCTATGGATTTTTCTCTAAATACTATATTGCCATTTATCAAAAACTACTGATAAAGGCAAAACAACAACAACAACAAAACCCCCCGAGCCTGGTGTAGCTGAAAGTGGTAACTATACATGCTGCTGGTGCATAAATTGGTACAATCCATTTGGGGAAAAAAATAGCATAAAATGAATCATAAAAATGTTCATACCCTATAATACAGCAATCTCACTCCTGGGAATTTACCCTAGACAAGCTATTCAATAGAAGAAGAAAAAACACATACACACAAATGTCCATTGCATCACTGTCTCTAATAGCAAAGAACACAATAAGAACAACAACCAAAAACACAAAAAGAAACAAAAAAAAAAATACAGGAGAAAATGGCTTAGTAAATTACAGTACATGCTGAAGATAAATCAGTCTTAAGATATTAAAAATAATAATCATGAAGACTGAGTAGTGATACAGAAAAATGTCACGGTATTAAATGAAAAGCAGAATACAAAAGGATTTGTATGCATGATCATCAGCTTTGTAGATAGCTATGTCTCCACGTAGACAAGAGCTGAAAGTAATATTCAGACATAAAAAAGCATTATAAAGTGTTATCATTTGAGATGTTTATACTTATATTTTTAAAGATTTTTCTTTAATGTTTTACTGGATTTTCTATTACATGCTATTTTTAAAATCCTTTCTGAAATACATTAGGATTTCTGAGTTTTTCTAGAACTCTCACTTAAAAAGAACAGAAACCCTAGGGCGCCTGGGTGGCTTAATTGGTTGGGCGTCCAACTTTGGCTCGGGTCATGATCTCACAGCTCGTGAGTTGGAGCCCGCTTCGGGCTCTGTGATGACAGCTCAGAGCCTGGAGCCTGCTTCACATTCTGTGTTTCCCTCTTTCTGCCCCTCCCCCGCTCACACTCTGTCTCTCAAAAATAAACATTAAAAAAAAAAAAAAAAAAACCCTGGCTCTTTCCATCTTAAATTAACAATCCTTTACTTGAAAAAGGAAAGCAACATAATCTTTCCAAATGTCCAAACCTAAAGATGGAGAGCAAGAAAACCAGGTTGGATCTACCCAGGCTGTTGTTGCCATGTGAAGGACTGCTAAGGAACTCAGGAACCCAGAGAGGAGAAAAAGAAAAGGGGACCACCAGAGCCCTCTTCAGGGTGGGGTGTGTTCATAAGGTTCCCTAGAGAAAGGCGTGGGTTCCAGAAAAGGTCAGCACCACATTTACCTGTCTCGCCAGGCTGCTGTCTGGCATCATCTCCCTTCTGCTCATTTCACAGATATTTTCTGAGGCCCTGACTCTCTGAGGGAGCCCATATGCCTGAGATGTCACAAGACCACACTCTACTTCAGAAGAGATGTCACAGAGAAGCAGGCCTCTCAGAGGTCATGTCTCAGCACTTTCCGTGTGCCTGGTGGAGAGGGACAGGTTACCTAATGCCTAATGTCTGGATGCTACTCAACTTTGCAGATACAGAACTTGCTGTCTCAGAGCTGGTCAGCCTAGGGAAACCGACCCACATTGACAAACCACACATGAGCCCTTAGGAATGAAAGGGAACCTGCTAGAAACCAGAGCCAGACAATCACCCAGGGAATTCCCTCCACCGTGATAGAACCATCAATGAGAAGAATGTTAGGTGAACACAGAACCCAACACAGAGTGCTGGTCCACTCGGAGAATTTCCATTCAGATGGATGGCCTGAGGGATAGGATATAGCTCCTCTATAACCAAAGAACCTGGCAAAACTATCCAGAAGCAGTGCCAATTACCCAGAACCCTACCTATACCCCCTGAACAGTATTTGTCCTGGCTCTAGGCCCTCCTCACAAGACACTTGATGGTTACCTTTCATTCCCAAAGCTCTGCCCAGCTTACCTCCATTCACAGACCATGTTCCCAAGGGTAGTTTCCAGGTAGCTCGGTTCATCCCTTGTGCACTTTCTGGCCAACTTCAATGTCAAATACAGGGTGATCTCTTCTTAGACCTTGCCCCCGACTCTCAAGACCCCTGTTTCTGCTGGCCACAGGCAGTATGTGATTGAGGACTGAAGGAGTGATGAAGACCATAATGCTGTGAGGTCAGAGAGGGAGTGGTCACTGAGGTAAAAACAGATCTGGAAAGAGAAGACTAAAGGCTAGGTAGGCCCAGGCTCTGTATCTTGGCAGCTCTGTAGCCACCGGTAAGTCATTCAAACTTCTGTGCCTCAATTCTTTCATTCTCATTCATAAAATGGAGCTGGTAGTGTTGACCTCTCAGGCAGAAGCAATTTGTAAGATTGCAAGGTGTATTTGGTTATTATCACTCTGGACTGGAGTGTTCTGGGAAGAAGCAGAATATAAGGTGGGCCCTAAACGTTGAGGGAGATTCAGGATATCTGTTCAGGAATAAGATGAGCAGTATAGGCATGAGAAATGGCACCAGCACAGGCAAAAAGGTAGAATGTATGTAGCAAGTTTGGCTACAGCAGAAAGCTGGTATAAGAGGAAAAGCTGAGGTTGGTTTGGAAAGGCACATAGGCCTTTCTGTAGGTAATAGGGAGCTACCCAACTTTTTGATCAAGTAAGTGAAAGGATGAAAGTTATGTTTTGGGAAGATTAACCTGGCAGAGGTGTGAAGGATGAAGGGACTGGAGGAGGGTTAGAATGCAGGCAGGGTGCCACAGGAGGATGCTGAACTCAGGATAAGAGACATGATGAGGGTCTTAATGAAGGCAGTGCCATGGGGGCTTGAAAGGAGGAAGCAGATCTGAGATAGAGAACAAACAGATATGGTGACAGTGTATTAGAGGAAAAGAAGGCTCGGGAACAATTTTCAGGTGTCCATGACATCACTATTTAAGTGGACATGAGCACCACTCACCAAGATACAGTATAAAGGAGAAGGCACCGGTGAGAAAGGAAAATTGAAGTCTTTGAATATGTTTACCTAGTTTGTCTGTAGAATGTCCAAGGAATAATAATCAGAAATTAAGTAAACACATGAGTGTGGAGCTCAGCAATAACATTGTGAATTGAAGCCACCCAAATTAAATTCACCCAAGAAGACTGTGTATTGTGAAAAGATAAAGAGCAAGAACCGGAGGGTGAAAAATATCACTACTTGAATGGTGCATAAAATTAGAAGAACCTGAAAAGGCTGTGAAGTGGCCAGAGAGACAAGAAGAAGGCAAGAATTTCTATAAAGAAGTGAAAGAGGTAAAGTACAACAGAGAGAAGTGGTATGAGGAATAGGAAGAGTCCATTCAACTGGTATTTGTTTAATTGATGCTTCGAAAAAGAGCAATTTCAATGAAGTAGTGTAGCTGAGGGCTAGATTACAGTGGATTAAACAATGAATGGGAAATGAACAAATGGACAGAATTTGTAGACTTCGCTTTTGGGGGGCTTGGCTGTAAAGGAAAAAGCCAGGGTAGCAGGTAGAAGACAGTCAGGGAGAATTTAGGATATTTAGCTAAAATATATTTTAGCTGACAGGAATGGGGCAGGGAAAATAAATACACACACAGAGTAATTGAAAGAATGGGATTTCGAACACTGATTGAGACTCGAAAGAGGGCTCTTCCAGTTAGTGAAGACAGGGAGGTGAGAGTAGTTACATTCGGTCACTTAATAATTTGTTGAACATGCACTACATGCCAGGAACTGGGAGTGCATGGATAAAAGAAAATATTCCTGAGCCATTAAGGAATTTGGTCTAGTACGGAAGACAAATGTGGATCAAGAATTATATAAGAGCTATGCACTTGACTGTGTGAGGGCACAAGTGGGGAAAGTAAGCAACAATGATTGAATGGGTCAGAGAAGTTTCACAGGAAAAGAGACACTTGCACTGGGTCTAAGTGAACAGGGATTCTCTAGTCCAGGAGAGGAGGTCACGGCCATGTCAACTAGGTTCAGGTGAAAATTCAAACTGGGTGGTTAGAAAAAGTATTTACAGAGTCTGTATAAAAAGGACCATAAAGCAACCAGGTATACTGGTGCCTGAAATATATCAGATTGTTCAATCTGTGGAGGCCCAGAAGATAGCACAAGGGCAAAGGAGGAATTAAGACCGAACGCCTCCCTGGAGTGTAGGTCAGCAGGTGCCGGTGGGTGGTGGAGACATCTAGTGAAAGACTCCAAAGGTAGCCGAGCGAGACACCGGTAAGCACGCTGAGGATCAAATAGCGTCTCGCGAATCCTCACTGCGGCTGGGAGACAAGAGAGCAACTGCTACCGCCAGGGCCGAGCAGACCGCAAGAACCGAGTGAGACGCGTTGGACGACTCAGAACTGGGGCGTCTGACGGGTACGGTGGCCTAGTCGGGTTCCAGGGCCAAGTCACCGCGACAGCTTGGACCACACAGCGCCCCAAGCGCCGGATTCCGCGAAAGCTCTCAGCTTCAGAGCCAGAGCGAAAGAAGGTAGCGACCAGCACGACTCCCACACGTCAGGGACACTGGTATTTCCTGGAGAGGACCAGGACACCCCGCAAAAAGAGGCAGGGGCCAGCCTTGTAGTCACGCGAGACCCGCGAGACCCAAGAGGCCCCGCCCAAGGCCCGGTCTCCCTGGCCGGAAGTGAGTCTCATTGGCTCCGCCTCCGTTGTCAGTACCGCGAGATTTCGCGGAGCCCTCCCTCTTTCTTCTGGGCCGCCGACATGGTAGGTGCTTATTTTCGTGCTTCCCCGTTGTTGCTGGTTCAGGCCGCGAGCTGCACTCGCGTTGCACCCCAACCACCCACCCCTCACCTTAGCCCGGTCTCCCAGGCCGCGCATGGCAGGCCTCAGCGCAGGGTGCCCGGCAGGGGCCTGGGACCTTGGTGCCGCGTGCTCCGCTCGGAGTTTGGGTCTCTGAGACACGCGGGCCGGCGCGCTTGGGCGCCGCCCTGATGAGGCCGCTTGTCCCCAAGCCAGTTCGTAATATCAACTTTGTTGAATGTGCTACAAAGCAGATCTTAATTCCCCAGGCCTACAGACGCCTCGCAGACGGGCAAGTTGGCCCCCTGCCACACCTACCTCCCTTTGGCCTTAATACCAAGCACCTTTTTTCATACAGCCATCCAGACTGAGAAAGACCCGGAAACTTCGGGGCCACGTGAGCCATGGCCACGGCCGCATTGGTAAGTGCCGGCGTCCCATCCCGGTCTGCTTTGAACTCCCTGTCGGGTCCTTAGCTAGCCAGCAAGTAGGTACGGTAGAAGTGGGTTAGCTTTGTGTGGTCATTCGGATTAAGTTTGAATGTTAGCTGTTTTTTTCTTTCCCCTGTGAGAATTCTCACCAGTACTCCATTTTTAGGGAATTTCACATCATTTGGAGGAATGAATGAAAACTGGGGCAAAGTGTTGAATTGATTGAAGGCATGGAGCACTGTGGATAGTGCTGTGATGTGGAACACTGCATAGAGATGTTTCACCTGGAGTTTTGAAGGAATAGCAATGCTTAGAGAGGTATTGTAGACTGGGAACAAGATAAGTAGAGATGCGGAAATGTGGAGAAATGGTTTTGGGAGAAGAATTGAGGGGCTGGTGAGGGTATGTTAACTGTAACTTTGTATTCTTGCAGGCAAGCACCGGAAGCACCCAGGAGGCCGGGGTAATGCTGGTGGCATGCATCACCACAGGATCAACTTTGACAAATAGTGAGTGCCTCTTAGCTATACTGTACTTTTCACTGGCACTGGCAGTCTGCATTTAGGGGCAGAGGGCTGCCCTAGAACACCTTTAATGGGAAGCAAGCCTCTTACCACTCAAAAGCCTTGTCTGTTCCTGGCTTTTACCTTTCACCAGGTTACCATTTGATGTGAACTGAGAACTTGTCATCGAGGCTAGAGTCACGCTTGGGTATCAGCTATTGCCTTGGTGTGCTAGAGTCCTCGAAGAGTAATTGCTCACCTTATTCACTGGCTGTGACCCTCATGGCATAGTCAGTCACCGGGTTAGTGACATGCATCAGATTAACCTGTATACCTGTTAGATTCACTTATTCCCCCAAATTTGCTTAGAAAACCTCTATTCTAAGAATGTGTTGATTTTCCATAATATGCTGTCAAGTGAGCTGGAAGACCTTTAGTCTTGGCACTGCCTCTTACTTTCTAAGTGACTTCTGGTTCCATGAAATAAGGGTAGTTTTTTACTCCTGAACATCTTTGGAGGCTTTTCTTAAAGATTTGTTTTAATTCAGCAACGAATGGGGTACCTGCTATTTCACTATAATCCACCAGTGAACAATTTACACTATAACCGAGGGAGATGGACAGTGAGGATGGTAAACGTCACTAAAGGGAGATCATTAAAGTGCCCGTCTCTTCCCAGTCATCCAGGTTACTTTGGAAAAGTTGGTATGAGGCATTACCACTTAAAAAGAAACCAGAGCTTCTGCCCAACTGTTAACCTTGATAAACTGTGGACCTTGGTCAGTGAGCAGACACGGGTAAATGCTGCCAAAAACAAGACTGGAGCTGCTCCTATCATTGATGTGGTGCGATCGGTGAGTGAATATTTGTTACCTTTATATGGTCCTTGTGTCTTAAAATTCTTCGTAATCTAATCTACTTGATCTCCTGCCTGGAATCCATACCCAGTTATCTACTAGACAGTTCCACCTTTTTTTTTTTTTTTTTTTTAAAGGTGTATTTTGAGAGCAAGAGATTACTTGCATGTAGGAGTGGGGAGCAGCAGAGAGAATTCTGATGCGAGGCTCAATTCCACAAACTATGAGATCGTGACCTGAGCCGAAATAAAGAGTTGGACACTTGACCGACTAAGCTACCCAGGTGCCCTCAGACTGGTCCACCTCTTGATAGAATTGTCACAGCTAACTCACCAAAATTGAGCTCAATTGTGATTCAAGCAAAACATTGGAAGAATAATAATCTTTCCAGTCCCTCATTCATTCAAGTACTTGTATTTGTTCTTTCTTGAATGTTTTTCCAATCCATAATTTCATTCCCACTGTTGCCCTGATTTGTACAGGTTTGCATTTCTGGCCTGAGCTTTTGGCAGTATGTTAACTCAACTGGCTCTGGTCTGCTTACATGAGGCACAGCTCTTGAATCTTTATTCCCCTTACAGAATAAAGTCCTAATATGTTTGGTTGTTATTTAAGGAGCTACATTATCTGAAGAGATTCCCACCCACACCCCAAAACACTGATGATGACAAAGGATTTTTGTATATCTTTTTGGAGCTCTGGGCGTAGTGTCAGCTCCCATGGGTGTGGAGGTATTCTAAATCTTAAGGGGGCTTTCAGTTAAGTTTTAAATCCCTTTTCCCTGTGTAACATCACTTGAGCAATTTTCATGGTCAGGACTTCTTGGAATACTGCTGGGAATGTGGTTTTCCCTTTCTTTTTTTTTCTTTTTCTTTTTTTGTTGTTAATCAGCTAGTAATTGGAGAGGGGAGTTTGTGCTTTGCCTGAGGCTAGAGTCACATCCTGACACATCTCTTGTCCTGGTGTGCTAGAGTCCTCAGAGAGAATCCACTGGTCTTGATTCACTGGCGAGGGCATTCTGTGCCCCCGGTAGTGCCCAGATCAGAAACATGCCCTCCCAGTTCCTAGATGGAGCAGATTGGCAGACATCTTTCTTTATACGCATCAGGGAGTTGGTACCTGCAATGGTGTGTGTTATAAACTTTTTTTTCTTTTTCCCAATCTCTCCAGGGCTACTACAAAGTATTGGGAAAGGGAAAGCTCCCCAAACAGCCTGTCATCGTGAAGGCCAAATTCTTCAGTAGAAGAGCTGAGGAGAAGATTAAGGGTGTGGGGGGAGCCTGTGTCCTGGTAGCCTGAAGCCACATGGAGAGAGGTTCATTAAATACTAACAACTGCTTTTCTCTTCTGGTCTGGGTGTGTAAGTTCTTTAGCACCCCTACCTCTCTTACCTGTACATTTGAAAGCCACGTAACAGATCCAGGAGTAAGGGTATGAGGGCCTGAGCTCCTTTGCCAACTCAGAAAATGTGCAAGAGATAGCACCAGTACTTAAAAGGACTTGGCCCATTACCTACCTTGAACATTTATAAAGTGAGAATATTTGTTGATAGCATATTTGTGTATCTTAGAGTTGAAAGGCCTGTTCTGCATCGTATACTCTGAAAATACAGTGAGTGGGAGAATACCCTTAACTGTCATGCATGGCTCACGGGGGAGATTCGGGATTTTTGTGTGTGGAGGGGTTTGTTTTGTTTTGTTTTGAAGTAAGCTGTACACCCAGTGTGGGGGCTTTAACTCATAACCCAGAGATCAAGTTGCATGCACTACTGACTGAGCCAGGCACCCGGAAAGAGGAAGACTCAGTTTGATAGGCACATTTTAAATAGTGAACAATGTGTTAGGATTGAAGCAATTGTGAAAGATGTAATTCCTGAAACTAAAGTTTTTCCTCCTTGGCTCCCTCATCTTGTACCACACTGTTCTAGTCATAACCAAAATCTTGAGATGGGGCCTACCAATCTGAATGTTAAATGCACCAGGGCTTTTACACATCAGAGTGGTTTGGAATCTAGAAAGCCTGTGTCCTTGTGCAGAGGAGTCGTAATGTTCAAAGAAATACATCATGAGATATTAATGATTCTGGTCTGAAATGTACCTAGTATAGAATTTGGGAAATCCTAAAAGCCAGAAGCTGGAATCAGATGAGGATTTTGCAGACCCTCAAACATAAGGAAGCATAGGGGAGCAAACTTTGTGGATTTGGTTAAGAAAAGTGCCAGGAAGGCTTTCCTCCCTTGTACAAATAACTTTATCATTTGGATTTGCTTCTTTGTAATAGTCCTGATGAAGATAAAACCCATGGGTTTTCCCATAGTGTACCTATAAAATGGAAGCTGAGGCCATCAGTTTAAACAGGTTATAGTTGATAAGAGTGTTTAATTGATTCCAAATAGACACTGAAGATCCAAAGATGTATAAATACAGTATCTTAAAAGATTGAGATGAAGTTTGAGATTGCAGTCCAAACCATAACAGCTGTGGTGGCTTAAGTTTAGTCCAGTTTTCTCATCTTTAAAATTGAGGATTGTGTGGATTAAGTAAAATGGAAGGCTTTACTAAACCTTTTTACAGGGAAGCAGACAAGAAAAGCCCCTTGGTCTGATTAAGTCAAGGCAAAATGATCAAAGCAGAGGAAAGAGCATACATGCTTACCGACTTGGAAAACTTAAGCAAGTGTTAGGTGGGCAATAAGCATTCAAGGGAGAATGTAGTTAGGGAGTGGGCTACAGTGGGAGAACCAAGGAAATAGGAATGAGAAAACAAAGTAGGATTCACAAGACCCAATGAACAGGACTTGGTGATTGGGTGAATTGGGGTAGGGCTGATGAGCAAAATGGTTAAGCCTGGACAGGTTGGGTTTAGTGAAAGATAGATGAAAATTAGTTCCTTAATAGCCAGGGTCTTGGAAATTCATTATTTGTACCATGTAGCCTCACTGTCCATAAACAGGATGGGGTTGAGTGGGATAATACTCCTTCCAATCCTGTTGTAAATGGACATCCTGAACGTGAAAGTCCCTCAGCTATTTTAAGTCGAAGACAGTTGAGGTACCAGACCATGTATCTGGCCTGGGAAGGGCAGGGTCAGTTGCCTGGTTCATTTACTCAAGCATCTACAACTAACAAGTTGGCAGACGCTTTGATTTCTTTTTGCAGGTGTTAATGCCAAGGAAGCTAAGTGACCAATGAAAAGCCATACGTTCATGTTCCAAGCAGACCTGTAGTGACCATTTGGTTCATTTGATGGGACCAAATGCAAACATTACGCTGTGACTTTGTTTCAGTTGAGTGCAAGGTACCACTGCTTAGATTAACAATGGTCCACGCGGAGGTAACAAAATGTTGAAACTGCCAAGCTTTGAGCCTGCCCTGTAGGCACAGAGGCCCCTACTGCTAGGTCTCTAGTAGCTGATATATGTATATAGAGTTAACGCCCTCCCATACATGGGGAACAGAATTTTGTCAGGTACCCCTGTAACTCCCATTTCCTTAAACCATTCGTTTACCTATTCAAATTGTGAAAAAGTGTTACCAAGCACATAAGGTTAACAGCTAAATTTTCCATAAGCTTGAATTGCCAAGGAGATAACTTCCGGCCTAAGGTACGCGTGCTTTAAATATATTTTTATTCAAACCTCGAGGCTGTAGCTATAACAAGCTTTGTTGGCAATAACGGCCACATAATTGCAAAATGGGACCCCGTTATCAAAATCTGCTAAAAAGAATTGTTTTAAATTCAAATACGTGCCTTCTGGCTGGGTAGGCTCAGCGTCTACATCCGCCTCCACTGGAAGGGAGGCTACGGCGATGACAGCCAGAGACCTGCAGAGGTTGGCACTCCCGTGCCTGCCCTCACGGGCGTACACCGCCCTACCTTGGCGACGCCGTCATTCAACACCCACGTTAGGCAGCTCTACTCCTTCAGCCCCTGAGAACTACTTCCGGAGTGTGTGAAGTTCTGGTTCCGGGGTCACGTTGACTTTTTACCACTCCTACGGCCGGAAGCCCTTTCGGCGTCTGCTCAGTTTCATTGCTCAGCCAGTTCCGGCAGGGGGCGGGGGCGGGGGCGGGCCGCGCTGCGTCGCGCGGCCGGGAGACTCCCCTGCAAGGCCGGGGTGGGGGAGTTAAATACCGGCCCGCTCCCGGGGGGAGTGGGCCCCTCCGGGGGGGGAGGGGGGGCCCAGCTAACCTCACAGCGCTTTAGATCCTGCTTCGGCCTCACTTGCGTTAACATGGCCTTTATACACGTTAGAAGGGGAATTTCCAAACTTCTCAGAATTAGTTTCAGTTTTCAAAAAGATGAGCGCCGGCTATGTTCAAGTTATTTTGGGTACCTGCTTGTACACACGCGGGAATATTCTGGAAGAACATAAAACTGAGCCGGCATTTTCTCATGAACTTTGGGAGAGATGTATGTTTTGGTAGTTTGAGTTTCTTGCTTAGCCAAATGCATATTATTTACATATTAAAAGGCAATATAAATGGACAGAAAATAATTTGAAAGCTACTAATAGCTTGCCAGTACTGAAAAGTAGTATTTTCTCTTGGTCTAGAGTTTTCATGACCTTTTATGTGATACCCACCACCACCTGCATAGGCAAATAAACCTAAGATGTTTTGTAATGCATACCACCACATTATCTGGCTCAAGAAAATAATTTTGTGTATCATCCTTAAAAGTGTTAAAGCATTCATTATGCTTCATTCTGGCTCTTTTACTTTTATTCCCACTTTAAGTTTTTTTAAAAAAATAGTTTATGTATCTTTATAAATAAGTCATTTTGGGTACAAGGTAAGTTACAAGTCTACATGGGAAATAAAGGGTATTATTTTTAACAAAAATATAACTGAGCTGTGATTATAATCAGAGTGATTTTTTTAGGTCTCTAATTTCACACACCATTCGATGTGAGCCAGAGTTGGAATAATACTGTTTTCCAGGGGCACTCCTTCAAAATACTGCCCTTAAGCCCACACTCCTCTCCTCATTTTTGACATTACTGCTTACAGAGCATGGTTACTTAGTAAAGAAAGAGAGAGAGAGAAAATAAGCATTTAAAGATATGGGGCAGCCTGCTCTGCTCTACCATACTGATTGAGGAGAAAACCCTGGACCTTTTTAAACTCCAGAATAGAGGGCTGACACTCCACAGATACTGAGGCTTCTGGTAAAGGAGACAGCACTGTATTACCTCTGAGCAACAGACCCCAGGGTTGTCAGAAAGGCACTATTTAAGGACATTTGTTCTCAATGGTGTCAATACCATCCTTTAGGGGGTGCAATTTGGAAATAAATGGGGAGGGAAGTTTTTGTCACAGGGAGGGGAAGCAACCAAGCATAGTGCTAAATGTCCTGCCATGTATGGGGTTGATTCCAAACAACAAAGAAAATTTTAGTTTAGATCATTTTACACGTAATAAACTTTTCGTTCCAGTTCATATACTTCTCAGCTTTCCAGGATTTCAAATGCTGTTTAAGTCAATGGAAGTTCGTACTGGGTTTTCTTCAGAATACTACCAAAAGTTGTTCAACTCTCTTAGTACGTACTCAGTAGAATCTGAGTTACTAATACAAAACACTTTTCTTTGTCTGCATGTGTAGCTACTGCGTTCACAGTAACTCTACGTATAGGTGTGAGCATCTGACCTCACTGTGTCTTCTAAGTGTATCTGTGCCCAAGCATTTACATATTTAAATACATGTTAAAACAAAATACTTTTATTTATCCCTATTTATATTAAAGTTAAGATGTGTTTAGGTAGGTTATATTATCTATGAATTTCATTTCAAGATAGTAAAGGGTAGAGTTAAGAGTCTTTGCTATAGAAAAGTAGTGTTGGATGGTGATAGGATTGAGAACCATCTGTTTAGGGGTCAAGAGACCATGTGAAACAGAGCTTAGAAAGAAGTCCTGACCACTTTTTGGGGAGCCTGGGTGGCTCAGTCAGTTGAGTGTCCGACTTCAGCTCAGGTCATGATCTCACAGTTCATGAGTTTGAGCCCGGTGTCGGGCTCTGTGCTGACAGCTCGGAGCCTGGAGCCTGCTTCCGATTCTGTGTCTCCCCCTTTCTGCCCCTCCCCTGCTCATGCTCGCTCTCTCTCTCTCTCAAAAATAAATAAACATTAAAAAAAAATTTTTTTTTTTAAAAAGAAGGTCTGACCACTTTTTGTCAACCCCACACCAGGTCCCCTGGTCACACCCTCCTCTACATTCCCCCCAGAAATTTCTGTGTCTTGCCCATAATACTCACCATATGGGCCTTTGCAGCCTAACCAGAGGCATCATGTGCCAGTACTGATTATCTGAATTAGGATGAGAACTGTGGCCATTGTAGGAGGAAGGAATCCTTTGGGTTAATCTTAGGTATCTTAAAATTTTAAAGATATATAAAAGTTTCAAATTTTCTAAAAAAAGCATTTATACCTATATATCATGTGATCTGATCACGTCTTGAGGGTTCTTTGAAATCACGTTAAAAAAGAGGAAATAAGAGAAGGAAAGAAGGAGCACCTTTTGGAAATTATTATTATATTGTTAAAGAATCCACTTCTATGACTATCATGAAGCCAAGGACGGTAACTACACTGGACTCTGGACTTTATGGTTATAAGCATTTTTCTCTCTATACCTGGAAGATGCCAAAGCCAACTATACAGTAGGCTTTTTCTGAGAAGACAACTTTGTCTTCCCAGAAGACAAACCCGCTACTTTGCTTTATGAGGCAGTTAGCAACCTCAAGCCACAGACAGGTTGGGACCTGCGCAGACATCAGTGGAAACAGGGAGAAGGGAAGGGACTCAGGGTAGGGTTTTGTCTCCTGTTTAAGTAGGCCAGGGTGGAAGGAGAGAAAAGCTCTACTCCTTGGTTCAAATCCTGCCAGACCCAAACCAAATTCCAGTGAAAAGAATTCCAGCTGAATGCCTCATCTTGGCAATTTTCAAGGTCTCTACTCTGCGAAAGCGTTGGGTGGGTGGAAAGCCTAAGCCGCCTATATTTCCCACCCTGTTTCTCTTCTTGCTTTTCCATGAAATGTAGCAGAAATTTCTGCATGCAAACCTCGGGTTCCAACAGGAAAAACTAGTCACAGAATGACAGAAGAGCTGTAGGCAACAGACCAGAGCTATGAGCAAGCCTGGGTTAGCTTTTGCTGAGTTTCACCCCACCAATATCAGGATACTCAATCATATCTTAAGGGCTTCATACTAAATAGGAAAATGTTAAGATTCACCTAACAGTGGGGCCAAAAGCACTGAGCATTTTTTGCATCAGTGGGAACATGCACAGAGAGTCTGAACAGTTGGGTTACTGAAGAGGAAAGGTGAACAAGAACGATGACTAGGTATCTTCTAAGACCAGTCACACAGTTCAAGCTAGAGAACTTGATTTCAGGGGAGGTAAGTGACTCACACTAAAGCTAAACTCTTAATGAGGTACTCAACTCCCTACATGATGTGTTTCATTCCTGATTGGCCTATCTCAGCCCTTCCCCCAGGAGAGAGAACTCTAGATAATGAATAAAGCCAAGGAACACATAGGGCTCTGGGCCCAAACAACTGTACACTGTTTATTGAGAACACCCGTAGATGGTGGGAAGGAGGGATGCCCTGTACCGCATCATGGCCACCACGGACTGGGAGCTGGGCCCAGAGATCACTGGCACAGCTGGGGGGTGGAGGGGTGGGCTTCCCATGACTCACTGACCATCACAAAGGTAGGAGGAACAAGAGAAGGCCAGACCTGAGAGCCTGGTACCATACTGCAAATGGGGATTGATTGGCCTTTGCCTTTCAAAAACAGAGGGTCAGGGGAGGGGACTACTAGAAAAAAATAGAAACTCTAAGATTAAAAAAAAAAAAAAAAAAAAAAGTCCTGTACAGAACAAGACAGCATCTGCACTCCAGGGCCCAAGACTGGCAGCAGGGACCTCAGGCAGGCAGGCCAGGAGCCTCCAGGGAAAGATCAGTGGTTCGGCTGAGACAGTCAGCTGCACATAATTGGCTAGTCGCCAGCACCCAGCCCCTTGGGAATATACAAATATTTACCAGATTCTCTTTGCTTGTTACAAAAAGAGATAAGAAAGCTTACAGCAGATTATTTACAAACAGTATCCTGGGATATCGTGAAGGCAGAGGTGGGCTGGCTTGGAAGGTGGGGTCTGTGGGGGCAGAGCAGCCACAGTTGGCCCAGAGGGTCCCAAGCTGGCCTCCTCCACAGGCTCCAGGCTCTGCAAGGCACTGGACTCTTACTGGGAAAGGGGCTTAATTCTTCTTGTGGAGGAACTTCATTTTGTTGCCTGTGGGTCAGAGAGGGCAAGAGTGAGAATGTTTCATTATCAATTCTTCCAATAGCCCTAACCCTCCCTCTCAGTGGGAGACAGGATTAGAAAGACTGGACTTCAGCTGTGACAGAGCTGATTCAGGGCATTGAAAATATGCTAGAGCTCTAATTAGGGCACTGGTATCAATCACTGTGGGGCTATATGGGCAAGCTATTTAGCTTCTTTGGCCCCAATTTCCCTTTAAACTGAGACATTCTGTGATTCCATGATTTCACTGGCTGAGCTCTTTCAAGGGAGTGGAGGTTTTCAGAGAAGGACACTCTAGCACCTCGACTTCTGTAGACTCCTTTATGGCCTAGAGAAAAGCTCCCTGCCCCTAACATCCTCATATTCACTCAGGAAGGAGTACACTGAAAAAGACCTGATTTATGTAGGGATCTGCGGTTTCTCCTGGTTCTGCAGTTTGGTAAATGTGGTAAATGGTCTTGGAGCACTGGGCTGGGAACCTCTTTGCCAGGGGATCTCTTACTGTTCGGTCTACAGCCCCAATATAAATATCCAATGATGGTACTGGTTTAGAGAAGTTTGGACACAGCCTTCTTGCTGAACACCCATCTCATTAGTGACCATGCTTCTTACCCAAACCTCGGAGAAACTTATTCATCCCACTCTGTTCAGTGTCTGGGAGTTCCTCTAAATACTGCTCCACTCGCTGCTCAAAGAGGCCTGGGAAAGAGGAGGAACAGGGAAGAGAACAGTCATTGCAGGGAGGAAAGGGGAGGCCTATTGCAGGGGATCACGGGCACAGATCCCCAAAACGGAGAAACTGAAGATCTGCAATTATAATTTATGGCAGCATCTTGTTAGAATTCAGACTGTTTCATTGGAACTATAATTAATGACATCTCACTGTGTTCATTGCTGAAGCAAGAAGCCCTCAGTACCTTGGCTCCCAGTGCACATCCCTGGCCCTGAACTGTATTCCATAAGGCAAAGATGATTTCAGAACTGGGCACCTTCTCTAGTTGCTCTTAAATCACTCTACTATGTTGTTCCAAAAGATTTGTTAGACTAAATGGGCAGTAGTAGTGGATAGAAGAAATAACAACCCTGAGGTTAGACAGAAAGATCTTGATGAGATTTTATAAAAAAGGTCCTAGAGTGAGCTGAACCTCTGAACGGTGGCTGTCACCAACCTCAGACAGAAAGCTAGCTCAATCTTCTTCAAGGGCTTTTCCAACCTGTGATTCTCAGAACCCCCAAAATTGCTCAGTCTTGTCTTTTTCTCTGAATAAGAAAGGCATCTGAGGAGGGGATGGGCAACCAATGGCATGCCACTCTTGGGTAGAGAGGAGTCCTACTCTCTAACCACATGGCTCCAGCCTGCGCACAGTCTTGTGACAGCATCTACTGGGACAGGAGCAGAAGAGAGCTCCCTTGGCAGTTTCTATGAGAAGAAAGGAATGTTAGGAGGACTGGCCCTCGCTGATGATACCGAAGAGTTTCCATCACAGTACCTAACTATTCAGCCCTGTAGTAGCAGAAAACGTAGAGGAGAGGGCCCATAGCCCCCAACCCCAAGCTCTTCTGGCCTTACCCTTTGCACGACACTTTCTTAGCTCCCTGTCTTGGATGAAGCCAGCAAACATCTGAGACTCCATAAAAACCTCCAGAAAACGGCGGATGCTCTTGGAGGCCACAGACTTGCGGAAGGCTTCTCGCTGAAAGGCCCTCTCCCCCTTCTCACTCTGGGTCAGGAAGAGGGAGTAGTGCCCAACAGTCTCCACAAAGAACCGGATAAACACCTCTGACACCAGCCCATTGAGGGTATTACATTCTGGAAGAGAAAAGATAATCTTTGAGGTTCAGGTCAAGAATCTGTAATCTCCAACCTGCAACCCCACCCTCCAGCTGGTTTTGTTTCCCTCTCTCCCAAGAGAACTTCCAGCCAGAACCACTTATCTGTTTTTGAAACCTTATCTCTTGTGCTCCTGGCCTCGTAACTAGCCCCTGAGCTGGAAGATCAGAAATGACTGTCTGAACATGGAAGTTGGCAAATATTCACAATTGAATGAGAGTGGAAATCAGAGACCAGAGGATCTCTTTCCCCACACTCCTCACCCTTGGTGGTTTTCCTGGCTTCACAAGAAGAGGAAGTTACCTCCGTCTCCTGCAGGGGCTCAAGGCAAGGCCCCAGAGGGAGGAATAACTAGTTTTCTGTCAGCAAAAAGAGTCCTGTGGTTGCCACATGTCTTTGGGTTTTCCTTCTCAAACCTCCTGAGGTAGAGAAGAATCAGAGGGAAGAGGGTAGCTTTATAGCCTGGGCCTCACTAGAAGCGCCCCCAGTGTTGTTTATGTTTCTTTGACAAGACACCACAATACTTCTCTCCCCTTAGTCCCATTATTCCCTGAGCCCACTGGTAGTGGGGCTAGAGATTTCTAGGCTAGACTGAGACCAAGGTCCTATATCTGAAGCCTCATCAACCAGAAGGGTCTGGTGTGTAGAAACAGGGTCCCAGTACCATGAAGCCCAGACCCAGAGCAGAGGGAGTCTGGGGGCAGAGCTGATCCTGCCCAGGGCAAGCCTCACTCACCATCATCAGAGTCACTGTCAGAGTCCTGGGAGATCAGTTCATTCTTCCTCTCTAGAGCCTGCTCCAGAGCCGCCTGTAACTTCCTCGGTAACAGCGTGTCCTCATCATCCATCTATAGGAGAAGGAAAACACACAGTGATCATAATCACATCTGACACTGGTTGAGCACTTACTATATGCTAGGCCCTGTTTGAAGAACTTAAATATATAATTTTATTCATTCCTCCCAATAAACCTGATGCTGTTATCAACCTCATTTTATAATGAGAAGCTGAGCACAAAGAGAGGTTAAGAAACTTGTCCAAGGTCACACAGGTAAAAAGTGGTACAGTTGGTGGCATTCACTGGCCAGGACCAGTCAGGGGTTCCTCGCCCAGCACCCTGATCTCTAGTTCCAAAGTGGAAAGCAGAGCTGGTTCAGGGCAGGGAAACTGTGGCCCGGCCTGTGTCTCAGTTATAAGGCTAGGCTGTCCTTCCTGTTTCTGCAGTCTGGTTCCATGTCTGTCTGGACCTTGATGCCTGTACCCAGGAGTCACAGCTGTCAGTGGTGTGTAACATACTGTACATTCCCAGGGGGTACACCGTGGGCTATGCTCCTTAGTGGAGAGCCAGACTAGCAAAGGCTTTTTGAACTTGACACGATGACTGCAAACCTTGACATTCCCTGGCATTTTCGGAGGCCTGGCCAAGACCATGCAGCTCAAAACTGGCAGAGCCAGAGCTCAAGTGTTTGGACTTCCAGGCCATGCTCTCCACACTCTTACACTCCCGTCACACTGGATAATCCCAACCAGAAATGCAGATCCTGTTGGGGTCAAGACTTCTCAGATCAGCCTCTCCCCGCCTTTGTCTATTCTGTGAATATGGAACCCAGAGAGCTCAACAAAGAGGCTACGAAAGTTAAGCAATGTGTGTAACAGTGCTGGGTGTTCTCCAGCCTGCATCAAACAAGCACCCACCCAGGGCAGGCCACATTCTGTGGTGTCCTGCTCTTACCTGTCGGATGAATCGGTCAGATCCCAGATTCACCATCAGTGCCTAAGAGAAAGAGTCATTAGTGGCAGTGATGCAAGGTGTGAGTCCCTGCAATGCCCTCCCCAGGCCTCCAGACCTCCTGGACTCCCAGAGTCAGACAATAGGAATAACTCCAGTCAGGGACAGACCACCCAGGGAGAAAGGATAAGAGCTGGGTAGAGAGGCCCAGAAGCCACAAGTGAGAAGATCCCAGTGGTCTTTCTCCCTTTTTTCCCCCCTCCGCCCCTCCCTTCTGGGAGTTTCTGTTCCTTCTGTCCCTTCCTTCCTCCCCTCCTTGCCCAGCTGGCTCCCCAGGTGGCCCACCTCCTCCACAGGCAGCTCCTTTAGTTTGGGGAGGGAACTGGAGAGCAGGCCAACCAGGAAGGGTGTGGGACAGCAGACGATGTCAATCATGGAGGCCGGAAGGACAGGAATGAAGGTGTGCTGCCAGGAGAAGGGGTAGAGCAAGGCCACCACAGCATGGGAGCAGCTGGAGAGGGTACTGGTAGACAGACAGAGACAAAGCACCTGAACCCAGGCCCGGCACCTTCAGTGAAGGGGAATTAGAGCCTGCTATGGGTTCAAAACATCCTTTTATAGGTTAAACCTCCCAGTGCAACAAAAGTGCTAATGGAGTTCAGGTCTGGGTCTGCCCCTGCAGGCTGGTGAAGACCCCACATTCCCACCACTCAGGGCCTCAAGGACACTGGTACCACCCTCTGTGGGACTCGACCTAGGAACAGTGATTAAGGTACAGCAACACTTGAACACACAAAGGACTCACCTACATACCCCAAGAGCCACACTAACGTACAGATAGGCCTAACTTAGAGAGGGAGTATCAGCTCAAGCCAGGGAGTATGAGGATAAGGCAAGCAAGAGTTGATCACTAATTCATAATGTGGAAGAACTAGAAAGCCCTCATAGGTCATCTTATCAGTTCCACATTTTACAGCTGGGGCCACGGATATGAAGGGTCGGTTTCATAAGTGGCCGACCTAGGACACAACCAGTTGTCCCATCTCCCAGTCCCGTGTTACTTGACTACTCTGCCCTCTATCCTAACCCCCCTCTCCCTAATTGCAAAAAGTGGTCTGACTGAGGACCCCTGACTGAGGTGAGGCACCTGGCACCATTCCACCAAGCTGAGAAAAGTGTCTGCTCCCACCTTTCCTCACCTAAGGTCTCAGTGGGGCCATCCCTCTCTCAGCCTAGAAGGGGCTACAGGCCTCTAGACCCAGCAGCACTACAGGGCCGGCTATCAGAGCAGAATGACCAGTGCAAGACAGGGAGGAAGAGCTGTAGGGTGCTAGCTAGAAGGAAGTGTGTACTCCCCACGTGAAGGGCCGGTGTGGGACACTGGTAAACACAGGAGATCCACCCGGCTTGAACAACCCATCTGTTGGGAGGAAAATCAAAGGCTCTCCCCTAGGGACCATATTATAGATGAGAAGGCAGAGGCCTGCAGTCAAGTTCAGTCTTAAACCTGACTTTCCCACTCTGACCCGCTGCCTCTATTGGTCCCACCTATTAGCCATAATAGACTCTATTTGATCAGATCCAGCAGGGATTCTCTCCCTTTCCTAATGCCCCACCAGTAGGAGAACACGGTTCAATCCGTGACAGAAGCAAACCCCCTCTTACAGAAGGATCTTTGGATGTTCACAAGTATTTTGTCACCCAGTGCCTTGTCTGGCTCTCCTGCCACCCTATGGACACCTAAAATAGTGCTGGGCCTTGAGGAAGAGACCCAGGTGTCCTGACTCTGACAGCCCTTCCCTTGGGGACAACAGCTCCCCACATGGTGAGGAGAGCCATCCAGAAAAGATGTAGAAAAGGGCTGTCTCAGGGTGGAGGGACACACTGATCTCCACAATCCCCTCCAATGAGCCTGGGTCTTTGGAGGCAGAAGATTTTATATAACCCCTAGGGCTGATCACTGCAGATCCTGTGTATATACATAGTGCATCCCTCCCATATACTCAGACATAAAACTAGACCAGAGGGATAAAGGATTTGTGGAAAACCTAAAATGTGAGCAATGGAACATGAGCTGGCTGGACTTACTGAGCCCTGACCCAGTTTGGGCCTGCATGCCATCACTGGACTGCCTACCCTGCCCCTCTCCAGTCACAGGCAGACCCTGTGTATGATAGACATCTTTTGTAAGATCCAAGAGTGGCAGAACTTGAATGCTGGGCCAGGCAAAGAACAGAGCCTTGGGGTACTTTCCTTCCAGAATGGTGCAGGAATGTGCTCAGAGGCAGGGGCAGCCACAGAAAACAACAGCTCTATTCAGAGCCCTAGTGGAGCTGGGCTATGGGTGGGGGTGGCAAAGATGAGGCCCTGCCCTGAGTGAGGGAATGGAACCTTCAGGAAAAGAAACCTCAGGGTCCAGCCTTCATTAGGGACACCAAGCTCTGGCCAGAGCAGAACCTCACAGCTGGACAGCCAGTGGCTTTGCTGATGGATAGTGAACCAGGGGGCAGAGAGGTAGCAGATAGGGGCCCCATGGAGCTGCTGTACCTGGCTAGTTCCAGCTGCTGGGCTTGGTCCCTTCCTGAGGACCTGATGGGCCCACAAGATACAAAGAGCTGTGGGATAAAGAAACACTGAGACTGGGGCAGGAAGTGAGGGGCTGTTTTCATTTCTAAGGCTGGCCTTCTCTGGAAAAGTCAGCAGCCCTGGCATTTCCTCCTCTTCCTTCTCCTGGGCCAAGGGTGGGCCTGGCTTCCTGCCCCAGTGCCCTGTGAGGGCATTTAGGGGCCCCTTTCTCCAGCTCTCCTCAGTAGCCCCTCACACAGACAGAAAGACCCCAGGGAGCCTGGGCCTACTGAGGACCAACCAGAAAGAGGATTTTCCTTTTCTCCCCCTCCTATTAGCACCTGGCACGTGGTATGGCACAAAGCAGGTAGGTTAACAAATGTCCAAATGACTGAATTAATTCTACCCATCTAAAGAAACCACTTCTTCCTGTGATGGATTCTTTGACCAAAAAAATACACAATGTGTTGCCAAGATCTCATCCTTTCCCTGCCTGTCCACTCCCCACACATACTCTATGGTTTAAATATTTGTGCCCAAAATTCCAATGCTGAAATCCAAAACCCAAATATGATAGTGTTAGGAGGTGGGGCCTTTGGGAGGTACTCAGGTCATGAGGGTGGGGCCCTCATGAATGGGATGCATGTCCTTATAAAACAGACCCATAGAGCTCCCTCGCCTCTTCCACCACATGAGGACACAGTGAGAAGGCATGAGCGGTGAACCAAGAAGCAGGCCCTCACCAGAACACAACCGCATTGGTGCCCTGATCTTGGACGCCCAGACTTTAGAACTGAGAAATACATTTCTGTTGTTTACAAGCCACTCAGTCTGGTATTTTGTCACAGCAGCTTGAATGGACTGAGACATTTTCTTTTAAATCCTGACTGCCTGGAAGAGTTCAGCTCCTTCCACAATACCCCTCCCATGGCCACAACCAGATCTTGGCATCTAGAACTTCTCTACCTGTAAAATCATAAATGTCAACATTTCTGACCAAGACCTATGATCCAACCAGCTCTTTTCTTACTCACCCTAAACCAGCTGCCCTGCCTCACAGGCACCTCCTGTCTCTGGACATTTTTTCCCTTTCCTAGTTTGACTAGACAACCTTCCTGCAACCAGTCTCCTCCCCAGCACCCTCAGTGCCTCACCTTGTCCTTCTCCACAAATCCCCAAGTGCCTGGCCCTGAGTCATGCCAATCAATTGTCCTCTGCAGGTGATGCCCTAACTGGTTCCTCCCTGGGGGGCTCAGCATTACTCCTCCTACCTCTAGTCAGTGCCCTTGGCCCTTCCTCACAGTGGTTCTGCCTAGAATTCATACCTCTCCTCAGCATCCCATACCTCAAACTCAGCATCCCACAGAGATGGCCTTGCCTGCCCTTTCAGAGGAAGTGCAGCCATCAGCCAGAAATCTCCTTACTCTACCTTTCTCCATAAAATGTATCTGTATCTGCACACTTGGCTGGGGCAAAAGAACAAATGTCCCACCTCTTCCCTCAGGCCAAGTCCTCCCTTGGGTTCTCAATCCTACCACACCAATACCACAGTAGCTGGCATATACCAGGGCTCGTAAATACATGTCAGATTAATTAGTGGATGTGCCTTCCCCCTCTTCTTCCCCTTACCCTGCTGGGCCCTACCTGAGCTTATCTGCCACAAAAATGACCCGACGCTCCAGCAGCAGCGAGGCAAAGATTCGGATGAGCTGGCGCACACTGAGACAGGTGAAGAGGCACTCAAAGTCCACATGCTCCAGCCGGGAGTCCATGGGCCGCCGCAGCTCTAACACCTGCAGGAGAGCAAGGGGGAAAGTGGGTCTAGGCAGGCCAGGTGGGTGTCACGCCGGGTCCTATACAAAGTGACAGGCTGGAGGTTTCTCTCCCCACCTTCCCTTTTCCAGGTCTCTAATCTACCCCACCATGCAGTAAGACCCAGTCTCTGTCTCCTCTCAGACCACAGTACTTAGACACCTATCCTCTGAGCACTGGGGCAAACTGGATGATGAAGGAGGCTCCAGAAGGAAGGAGTTGATGGGCCATCCATCAGGCTCTCAAGAAAAGGAGGAGAGGTGACTATTCTTACAGATAAGGAGAATGAGGGGACCACACAGCTTTATCTGTGGGGTACCCCCCGCCCTCTTGTCCATCTCCCCAAACAAAGGTCTTGGCATCCACGCTGACCAGCCCCACAACCAATCGCTGCTCCCCAGGCCCTAGGAAGAGCAGCATCTCTGTATCCCTGACTGCCACCTCTTGAAAGCCAATGCTAGTGTCTTTTTTGTCATGTCCTCTCCCTTTCCTGTTAGAGTTTCCTTCCAGAGGTCATGTTTGTCCTACCATTCTGGCCTCTATCTCTGCCAGCCTGTCTAATCTCTGTGCCAGTGACAAGGAAAACACAAGGAAAGGGCTGGCTATTCCACAACAGTGCCAGGAATCAGGACTTTCTGTATCTGGGCCAGACCTAGCTGTCCTGCCTCCAGGGTGCTGCAAGGCCACTCCAGAGGTCACTGCTGTGGCACAGAAAGCCACTTCCCTGAGGGCAATCCAAAGGGTGAAGGATAGCAATTGACCCTAGCTGTGAGAGCAGGAGAAACTGCTGATGCCCAGGCCATGCCAAAGCAGCTGTCACAGGGGCCTGCAGAGTCTCCTCAGTCTCTCAGCGCATGCAGGCAGCAAGGAGGTGCAGACCTCCTGATAAGCAGGGTGAAAAATGAATTCCCTCTTAGATCCCCTTTAGAGCCCCATATCATCTCGTGTATTTCTCAGGGTCTAAGCAAGGGAAGTTCAAAGTCCTAGCTCAGTACTCATCTCTCCAGGTCCCAGAGACCTGGCACAAGCTACCCTAGCGATGGGTGCATGCTATCTTTCCCACCGGATGGTGAACTCCCAGAAGGCCCAGTGGTGAGCACGATGCCGCGCACACACAAGGAATCCCATACTACAGTTTGCCCAGAGGCCCCCGCACCCCACTTGTGCTTGCCCCACCCCAGAAGTCACAGTGACACTCTCCCACGCCGCTCCACCCCCGGGAGTCTGAGTGCAGTCCAGCAGGCTCTGCTCTGCAGCGCAGCTTCACACTCCCACTACCCCCAGGGGTCCCTCCAGGGTGTGAGAATGCACAAAAGCAGCTCATGGGGCCTGGGCCTCCTCTCACTCACCCCTGCCCTCGAGGGTCACAGTCCAGCGGGGCTGACTGAGTCTAAACAACCACAGCTGTGAGATTGGTGTCAGAACGGAGGAAGCTACGCTTCACATCTGTACGGGGGTCCAGAGGGCCCAGAGGAAGGGCGAGACCCCAGCTGAGACAGGAAGGGGTCAGGGCAGTGGCTCAGAGCACAAGATACTTCACTTGGGCCGTCTAATGAGCGAAGGGAAGAGTGTTCAAGGCAAAAGGAAGCAGGGTTCAGCGACAGTAAGCAATTCAAGTCAGAGTGCTGAGAAATGAGGCTGGTGAGGGTGGGGTCATCCTGAAGGGCTCCAGACAGGCTGCTGGGATCTCTCATCAGGGCAAGGCTGGCCATCTTGCGCCAGACCCCTCAAGAAGCCTAAAGTCCCTCCAAACGAGGGTGGTTGAAAGGAGGCCAAGAGAAAGCCCTGAAATGGCATTTGCGCCACCGGCAGTACCCTGTGTTTCTACAGTCAGACCCTCTCCCACTCTGCAGCAACTAAGCCATTTCTTCTTCCCTCTGCTAGAACCCAGCACCCGCCTCTCACTCTCAAATGGCCTTCTTTTCCATTTTGAGAAAACTGAAGCCGCCAGAAATCCAAAATCTATGAGCCATGGCCCTTCCTGCCAACCCACAAGGAAGTGCCTATTTCTCCTAATGAAAGTCAGTCCTTCCCCGGATCCCACAGCCCTGCCACCTCCTGGGCGACAGAGGGTCCTCTCCCTCCCTGCTTCTTTCACCTCTGCCTCAGCTGGGCCATTCCCACCAGCCTCAAGACAACCATCTGGAGCCCCCTTTCAACCACTGACTGTCCCCTTCCCTAGTTCTCTTCATCACCAAGCGTCTTGAAGAGATGTCCACGCAGTCTATTCCCACTTTCTCACTCCAATTCACTTCTCTACTCACTCCACTCAGGCGTCTGGGTCCCTGGCCCCGGCTCCACTGAAATCCACTCCTGTCATTGCCATTCCTCATGGCATCTTGCCATTCCTCACCCTGACCTCACCTGATCACCCCTTCCTTCTGGAGATGCCCCCTTCTTGGCTTCCAAGCCACGGCCTGCTATTCTTCCTGTCTTCTCACTCCTGAGTGTGGCTACTCTTCCGCTGCAGGACCCCTAAATGTTGGAGTTCCCCAGGTCTGAGGAGGATCTTCTCTCGGGTGCCTCACAGGTATCTTAAACAACACGTACAAGATCCACTTCCTCCTCTTCCTCTTCAGAGCCTGCTCCCCCTACAGGCAGCACTCCATCATCTACCCTGTCACTCAAGCGAGAAAGCTGGGAGTTAGCCTTAAAATCTCCCTAACATTTATTTCCACTCAAACTGGTCCTAACTCTAAAACACATCTCAACTCCACCTACTTCTCCTCATTTTTCTACCACACCTTAATCCTAGCTACTATCATCTCTTGCCTGTAATGCTATACAGGAGCTTAGCTGGTCTCCCTGTTTTCACTCCCATCCATTATCTCCATAGCAGCCAGAGTGAGCTTTTAAAAGAACATCTCAGATCTTATAACCCTGCTTTAGATGACATCCAAAATCCTCACCTTGGCCTAGCAGGCACACTGTGACGTGGCCCTTGCTTCCTATCACACCCTGCTCACCACCCTTTAGACCATCTCGACCTGTTTTCAGTTCCTTATCACTTTCCCAACATAAGCCTTTGCCCGCGCCGTTCCCTCTCTACCTGGAATAACCTCCCATCCACACCCTTCTCTTTCAGTCTCCCTCCTCCACTTCATTTAGCTGACTCTACTCACCTTAGTCGCTTCTTCAGAGGAGGCCTTCCCTAGCCCCCCAAACCTAAAGCAGATCCCCTGTTACACACTCTCACTCCTGTGCTTGCACTTGGCACTTAACACTTTAGAAACTGTCTATTTAAACGCGTGTGTATGTATTTACTATTGGTCTCTCCCACTAGATTACAAACCCCACAAGCTCAGAGCTGTGTCCCACGTCAACTTCATGACTGCTCCCAGGTGTGGCGCGATCCCGGACTGTGAGAGAACATTACCAGGAAATCCCTGATGAATGAATTAAAGGAGGGCAGGTGGAATGCAGTGGAGTCCAAGCAGGTCAGGGAAGGCCCCCTTGCAGCTGCAGGGAGTTGGGCCCCAATTACAGTTCTGTCATTCACTTCTCCAGTCCCTACTGATTAGGTGCACACACATGGAGAGCAAGGAAGGGGCCATGCTCTGCCCCTCCTGGGGACTGCAGCATTGGCTCAGCAGGCCTTGCTCCAGCCCCCATCCATCGTGTGAAAGAAGAGGCAGCAGAAATCCCTACCTCATTGCCAGCACCTGGAAGAAATGTCTTCACTTTGATGGTCTTCCCCGGGGCAGGGAAGGGCGACTCCATGAGACTTCTCATGAAGGGATAGACCAAGGCGGCAGAGATCCCACGCCGGCGCTCCACCTCATCGAGGACCTGTGCCCACCACCAGCAGTCCAAAAAGGAAGGGTATTAGGGCACTGCCCTTTCCCTACCTCCTGGGCAGAGAAGAGGGTGGCCTGGCATCTGACCAGCTGGGGCCAAAAGCTGGGGGACAGGAGGACTGTCTCACCAGCAGATTTACACTCTACCCTTCCTGCTTCCCTTGCACTCAATGACTGCTCTGCTCATTAACTCATCCTTGCCTCACACCCAGGAGCTGGGCAAAGGAAACACCACTTGGGAGTTGGGTCCCTGGGCACTTTGCTTCCCCAAGGACTCTGGCTCTTCCCATGGCCTAGGGACAGCTATGACACTGGCAGACCAGGCTGGTACAAGGAGCTGGGGAGATGCCAGCTGGACAGCTGGGAAGTCAGGCTTGAGAACAGGAAGGAGTCAGAGAGCCTGCTCTATTGCTCTTGCATTCTCTTTCTCTCGAGCTCACTCACTCACACACACAGGTGGTTTTCTCATCTAAGCTGGCTGCTGATACTCCTAAGGGAGCTGTCCGCTGGGGGAAAGGGGAGGGAAGTAAGCCGGAGCCCTCTTACCTTGGAAAACAAGCCGAAGCAGCCAAGGCGGCTGATGACACAGTATACTTCTGGCAGCCGAGGCCCTTTCCCACTTGGCTGGGTCGGGACGAGGCAGAGGAGAGAGAGACAGATACAGAGAATGCATGATGACCACATCTGGCTGCTTTTCCTTGGGAACTGAAGACTAAGGACTGCTCTCCTAGTGGAAGACTCTAAGACCCCACTAAACCTCTACTCAACTAGGCCCCAGGTCTGGAAAGGCTGACACTCTTGGGGGGCAGGCTTCAGCCTCTGCTGGGTCTTCCAGCCCAAGGTGCCAGACTCCTGCTAAGCTCCTTCCAGGAGGACACGGACAGAGACTGGCAAAGGATTAAGCAGTATGGCAGAAGCTTTAGGGTGACTCATAGATTTACATCTCTAAGGCTGGGAATCCAGAGGATGCAATGATAACGAGAGGGACTTGTGTACATTCTTAGGAGCAAGCCGTGTAGTCCTCTGCGGCTCACAGGGGACATTCTAAAACATTCCTATTCTAGATTCCCCTTTCCTTCCTTCCTTGATCCACCCCATTCTAGTAAGGCAAACTGAAAATAGTAAAGTACTATTTACTGAATATTTACCATATGTGAATCCTGGGCTTGGTACTTGACAATACCTTGTGACTCAGGCACTATCATCTGCATTTTATAGATGAGTAAACTGAGTTACAAAAATATTAAGCCATTGCCCAAGGGCATGCATCTAAAAGTCATGGAGCCAGGAGTCTCTTTTGGCCTCTGATTTGCTGTCTTATCTCTAAAGCATGCTGCCTTCTGACAGGATAGAAGGGAAAGGGACACAAAGACACAATAGAGGTATGCTACCAGCGGTGAACGAAGGAAAAAGGAGACTGAAAAGGTGACTGGCTGGAGGAGATGTGCATTAAGAGCTCCCCGGGCCTGGAGACCCCAAATGCAGGCTAGGATAAGTCCACAGGAGTCTACTTCTCCAGCCAGGGGCTGGCAGGACTCTGTGGCTGCTTCTGGCTCAGAGGCCTGAGTGCCTGGCAAGGCCAAGTAGGGAGGGAGCAGAGCAGCAGGTGCTGGCCCCTCATGCAGGCTGCTAAGCAAATGCAGATGGGTCTATTTCAGTTTCCAAACCTGCTGGCCACACGTCACAGATCTAAAGAGAAGGCAGAATCTGTTTTTGTCCATATTAGGCCTGAAACTCACTCCTCTCTCTTTCCCTCTCCCCCGCCTCCCCTAAAGCCCCAAGTGATTAAATCAAGTATGTGGGATTTGGGTTAGAATCATTGTGTCCAATCTACAGGAATGCCGAGCTAGTGCCAGCCCCCTTGGCAGGGACCCAGCCCAGGCCCTCTCTGAGCACGCCAGGACAAACACGCTCTTCCCTGGGGGCAGCAGGCCCGCTGCAAAGGAGAGGCTCTGCTCCATCACTATTCCTGCAAAGGCAGCCTTTGGAACATTCCTCTCCAGGCCCAGGTGAACCTGGGGCATGCTGGACTCTGCCTGGCTCCCCACCTGGCATCCACACTGCTCCACATTCCCTTAGCCCTACTCACTGGGCATTCAATATTCAAATATCCCTTCCCCCCGGACTACCCTTTGGGGTGATCCAAGAATATCAGACTTGGTATTCAAGAACTTAGGGTCAATCCTGGCTCTGTCTCTCACTGGCTGTGTGACCCTGGGCAAGTCATTCCATTTCTTAATCTATAGAACTGACATAATAATACCTCATGGACTATTAAAAGGATCAAAAAAGATGACATACTTAAAGCATCTAGCCTGGAACATAATAGGTCCTAAATAATAATTCATTCCCTTTGTCTTCCCTTCTATGTTGAAAGTTCTACTTCCTCTACTAGACTATATAAAATTCCTTGAGGATTGGGTTGGATTCATGTCTAACTCATCTTTTTGTGCCTTTAACATGCTGCCTGACCCTCAACAGGAGTATGGTACGTGTTTCGGAATGAATGAATGAATGACCCAGAATCCATCGTTTGGGGTCCCTCCTATACATTACCTTTGCCTAGGACTGGCATCTAGTGAGTCCTGCCCCTGGACTGGAATCTAGTGAGTCCTTGTCCCACTAAGGCATGGGGACCCTTAAACACTGCTGACACCCCAAACCAACAACATCCCTAGTGAACTTCAGGGAGGAGTGTAACAGGACTCTCTTTACCTTACCTCAGTCTATTTCTCAGAACTACAAGAAGGGGCTTGGGGAAGGGCTTCTCTCTATATAACATGGCTTATATTTTCAAAACTTTCCCTTTCTCCTGTGTTCAAGGCATCTCTCCCAGAATCCCAGGGAAGGTACTGCTCTGTCCCTCCTCAGCCTCCAACACTATCAGACCACAGACAGGATTCTTCCTCACATCAGGCTGGCCAGTATGGGCATGAGGAAGGTTGTCCTCCACCCCTGTCTGATGCACACACATACTGCTGAAGTGATATGATCCTTCAATCTAGCATCAGCAATCAGAGCCCAGAAGCCCGAGGGAAATGAATGAGAAGAAAAAGTGTAGGAAAGTTAAAAACATATGACAGCCCAGTAGAAGGTGATTCACTCTCTCCTCTTATTGCAGATTATCTTAGATCTTGGGGCCTGATCAAAGGGGTCATTCTGAGTCCTACCATCCCAGGAGTGCCTCCTCCTTGTGAGTGTGTGAGACCGTGTGTGTGTGTGTGTGTGTGTGCATGTGTGCTCTGTGGTGGCATCATGGAGCATACGAGGAAGCAGAATGTAGGCTCTCATACAAGCTAGAGTTGAAGAAGATGCATGCACACACACTTATACACACATGTGGCCCAGCCCCACAAGGACTGAATGGCCCTACTCACCAGTAAGCGCCTGCAGTAGCCAAAGCGTCTGCTGCCATCTTCCCCAGTCAGCATGAAAGAGAAAGTCTCACTGGAATAGGGAGGGGTCTGGCATCAGGGAAGCATCAGAGGACCCAGGAAATAGCACCCAAGAAGAGGGAATGCCCTCCCAAGGAGGGGTGAAGGGCTAGGTTGCTGTAAAAGAGCAGGCTGGGACTTGGGTGTGCCCCATGCAGTTGCCCCTGCTATGGAGGTAAAGGAGATTCTGCCCCCTCCTGCCTCCAGCCAGACCAGGCCAGGCCTCACCTGCTATACTCTGACACAGGAAGCCAGTCCTTGGCATCAGGGAAACAAAACTGGGGAATGGCCTTGAGCCTCTCCTCTGCCTCCCGCATCTGCTTGGTGGGTCGGTCCAGCTATGGGGAGAGAAATATAGGGAGAGATAGACAAGAGAAGATGTGGATCCTGGAGGTGGTGGGGGGTGGCTGAGAAGCGTCTCCTCCCCTGAGAGCTCTAGATGGCATCCTACCAACTGGCATGCTTCTGCTTCTCAGCAATCCTGTTCCCATTCCCGATTCTTACAACGAGGTCTGGGTGTGGGCTGAGTCATCATTTGTTCATTCAATATGTGCCAAATGAGCGCTTTTCTGTGGCACCTGGCCCTGTGTCATGCTCTGGGGCTACCGATGGAAAACAACATGGGCAAGGTCCCTGTCCCTGCACATTCTAGTCAGGAGGGTGAGATACTCAACAACAAAATTTCAGAGGGTGCTGCAAAGGAAATAAATAGGGAGATATGACAGACAGAACCAGGCAGGGGAAGGGATATCTTAGGTATTTGGAAAGATCTCCTGGAAGAGGTACTATATGGGCAGAGAATGAGGAATGAAAAAGAGCTGGCAGCCATGTGCAGAGCTGAAGAAAGAACATTCCAGGCAGAGGCAGAGAGAAAGGAGGCCAGGTTGGCTGGCTGGTGATGGGCAGAGAAGGTGTGGTAAGAGGGAAGGTAGGTAGGGGATGGGGAGGGACAACTCATTGGTACAGGGTTTCTTTCTGAGGCGATAAAAATGTTCTAATTGTACAACTCTGAATATACTAAAAGTCATTGAACTGTATACTTTAACTGGCTGAATTATACAGTATGTGAATTAGGTCTCAATAAAATGGTTTAAAAAAAAAAGAAATAAAATAGTAGAAGTACCTGGGGGCCCTTCCTCAGGCCCTTTGCCAACCTTATAAAAAATTTGGATTTCATTCTAAGCATACTGGGAGGTGTTCTCTCCACCCTCATGCTCTGAACAAGCACTGACCCAAACCCACACCCCCTGAAGCCCTCTGTTCCCTGCTGGCTAGCAGGATCTATGCTCAGGGCTGTCGCAGTGAGGCGAGTGACTGCAGCAGGACCAGGATCTTTCTTGCTGCACAGATGGGCCAGGAAGACAGAAGGTGCTAAAGGAGGGGATGGGAGGAGGGAGAGATGGCCTCACCTTGGGAAACTGGTAGGAGACCTCAGGGAGGTAGGTGTTTCGAGATGGCTTCTTCTTGAGGGACACCACCACAAAGTACTCAAAAAGCTCCCGCTCTTGCCACTCGAGCAGTTCCAGCTCCAGGGTCCGATAGCTGGGCGCACGCTTCAGCATCGACTGGATGTGGACTAGGCGCTGTGTGTGGGCTGGGGGCAGGTCACAGGTCAGGGGACAGGCAGGCTGGACCCTCACAGATTCCACATCAGCCTCCCTCTCAGGCTCTGCCTCTGTGGACCACCTCTAAGTGCGGGAGCCTGGTCTGATGCCCTGTCCAGGCAGGTTTTGGGGGAGAAGTGGCAGGAGCAATGTATCTACGCCTGTGCAAAGGCCCTACCCTGCCTCAGGGAGCTACTACTGGAGCCTCTGGAGGCTGGGCTGGGGCTGGCAAGACTGCTTGAGCCCAGCAAACCCAGGCGTGTATCACTGCGCCTACCTACCTCTGCCTAGTGTCAACATGAGAAAACGTGGACCTCCATGGAGGCTTCATCCTGGACCCCTCTCAAGAGTCCTTGGACCTGGACCCTTTGTCCCAGTTTCCTGACCCAAAGTCCACTTGCCCACATGCCTGGGGGAACCAGTAGAGAAGGGAAGGAAGGAGCTAGGTTCCACATACTATAACCATCCAGGAAAGTCTAGGCAGGTTTCCCAGTAGAGAAAGAACAGACATTTGTCCAAGGCTTCCGGAACAGGAAGTTCCCAAAACCTTTTCAGGGAGGTGGCAGGCCTCCTCTCTATGGATATGGGGGGTGAGTGGCTTTGGGGCCTCCAGAGGACCAGTTTTCCTCAGACCGTGGCACGTTTCTTAAGCCAGAAGAGGTACTTGCAATCTTCTAAACCCACCTCTAAACCTCCAGATTTGCAGCATTTACCAGGCAAATCTAGCACCTAACTCTCGGGGACGACACCTTGTGGAAGTCCAGGTGAAGGGGGCTGTCTGAGTTCAACTTGGCAGGGCTGCCTTGCACGCAGTAGGAGAGGCTCCCCTATAGTTCCTTGCTCTGTTGGCTGCTATCCTGCCTGCCTGTTGCCTCTCCAAAGCAGGCCAAATGGGGACGTTGGAACTATATGTGTAGAGGGAGGGGGGCGAGTCCCTACAGAGAGGGCTGGGAAGGGGTTCCGTGTTCTTGGGGAGCCACACCTCACCTTTGAACCTGTCGTCAGAGTCGCTCTCGCTCTCACTATTCTCATCTGGAAAAGTAACAGCAGGAGTGCACGCTTGCTGAGCCACCGCCCCACAGCCAATGTTCTCCATGCCCCCCTCCCAGCTATCCTCACAAGGGATGGATCATACCTAGTCTGGGCTTCTATGGGCCCAGGGTCCCCTGAGTTCAAACTGAAGGTGCTAACTGCTATACAAACCCCTCTCCACCCAGTCCTGATCTGGGGAAAGCTGCTGAAGGCCTGAGCTGGAGGCTGAACCAGAAGAGAGGCCTATAGGTCTGGAACACAGGGCTTGCCTCCAGGACGCGAAGATTTGAAATGGGAAACAGACCACAGAGCTCTATAAGCCCGGCCTTTCCTTTTGCCAGAAGCAGATTCCCACACCCACCTCCCTAATCAGGGCCGTGCAGCCCAAAGCCTGAACTAACCCATCCCATGGCTTCCTTCCCTCTTTGGCCCTCCCCTTCTGTGTGCTACTTCTTGGCAGGACTCTACCCTCCTAGAAGGCAGCAGAATCCTGTGATCAGCCCAAAGAAGGGTAAATTGAGGCAAGTCCGTGCCTCTCCCCATTCCTAACGTCCAAGGGCCCCAGATACCTGAACCAGCTCAGATATCAAGGCCTACCTCTCAGTGATGCTGTCTCAATGCTGGACATAGACAGCTTTTTTAACCTCTTCTTTCCCCTCTTGGCGTTGTAGATGGAGTTAATTCTTTGGACAAGCTGGGTGAGAAAAGCAGGGAGGGTGAGGTAACCCTGGTGAGGTAACCAGTTGCCCCTACTTCCAAGAAGGCTGATTAGTAGCCCATTCATTCCCTCAGGTGCAAGCTTTCTGCCCTCCTGACACTGGGCCCGGTCCTGGTCTCCCTGCTGCACTGACCCTGAGTGCAGACTGTCTGGTTGCTCTTTACCTCATCCCCTAACTGGTCTCCTGCCCCAATGTGCAACGATGTTAAACTTAGCTCCCTAGAGGAAGGAACTGTGATCAAACTAGACAGGATGGGAGCTTCTGGGTCCCCAGAGTCACTGAACCAAAGGAGACAAAGAGCTCCTCAGACATAATAACAGGAACAAAGATTCGAGCCTTTCCCTCTAGGCTACAACCTGGGGCCCCGACAGGAAGGAGCTAAATTCCCAATATACCCAAGCATTGTTTGCAAGCTAAAAATACCATTTGGCTAAATCCTGCAACTTTGGGCTGGGGATTTGGGTCTGACTGCCTGTGTGTGCAAATCATTGCTGAAAACTCTCAATTCTGAGAGTCAGAGAAAGGAAGACTCATATTTGAGTCCTAGGTCCTTCAAAGCCTGGAAGTGTTTAATGTGTGCAGAGATCTCCAAATGCACACCCCACACTCACTAATGGGGAGTCTCCTAAAGGACTGGTTTCCATTCATTCAATGGCATAGAGTGCTCCCTGGGGGAGAGGCTAGCCTGTCCTTGCCCTAATATCTGTGCACTCATTCATTACTCATTAATGCATCTTTGGTAATAAGAGAGAGAATTAACCAGATGAAAGAGAAAGGGCCAGTGTGAGGACCCAGAATTTATTCAAGGAGAATTGAGGAAGTAGCCCCAGATTAGGGAGGGAGGGAGGGAGGGAGGGAGGGAAGGACGGACGGAAGGAAGGACGGATTGACGGACGGGCGGTAGGGAGGAAGGGAGGGAGGGAGGGAGGGAAGAGCTGCCCACCTGCCCACCCACCTGCCCAGCCCCGGTTGACTCCTCTGGGGAGGCTACCTTGGGAATGCGGCGGGCCCTTCGGCTGGACAGCAGCTCACTTGTGGTGCTGAGGCTGTCCTCATTAAGGCTAGAGGGTGAAGACGGCAGGCTCAGCTGAGCTAGCAGCAGCATGTCGTCATGGCTGTGCCTTTTGGGTAATCGTGGCAGCCGGTGGCTCTTCCTTTCTGACCAGTTCCCACTGCGCAGGGACTGGCTGTTGGGTTTCAGGGACAGCTGGCATGGGAGAGAAGACATGGGAGAGGGGTTCACCACATGCCTTGGCTGGCATCCCTGGCTCCCCCGAATCCCATCCTGGAATTTCCCTCTGCCTGGGTTTCCTCTTTTAAGACCTCAGCTGCTAATCAGCAGGTCAGGGCTAGATTAGATACATGCTTCTACAAAGGAAGCTGAACCACCTCTGCCAGAAAAAAAGAAAGCAGAGGCTAAGAAAACTGGGCTCTCATCTGAGTGAAAAGATAAGGCCAAGCAGGAATTCTGGGGGCTCCTTGTGAGCTTCGGGGCAAGGCTTAGACTTTGCTCATTATTCAGCCTGGCTGATGGAGCTAGTCTCCCCCCACCCCAACCTCCCACCAACCCCGAGCCCCCAATCCAGCCCTAAAAGGCTTCTTTAGCAGGGGCCATAATCCACATGACAGCCTGGTCCTGCTTACTTCTTCCAAGAAAAACAGAAGGGCTCTGGGCTCTCACTATCTATCAAAGCCTGGCAAGGTGGGCCTCATAGCCAGTTGCCTTCACCCAGCTGCCCCTCCCTGGCCCTGATCTACTCTCTCCATCTAGACCAACACTCCTCCCAACAGGGCACCTTACTCTTCGCAGACCCAGCTCACTGCTAGAAAGGCAGCACCCCTGCCAACTCGGCCTGCCTCCTACCCACTGTCTGCATCTGGAATTCCCTCTCATCACTCTTCAGTTAAGTCCTCCTTCCTCCCATCCCCCAAGGCCCTCTTCCCACCCAACCAGTCTGGCAACATAAGTTCAGTGGAAGCCTGTTTGAATACAGCACATTAGAAAGGTGACTCTTGTATAAAAATGATTACATCGTTCCAAAACCAGAAGAAATTTCTGTATTCTCTAGCCAATGTTACAAAATATCCAGGTCCCTCCATTTGCAAAGAAAATTCGAATTGCCTGGGTAGGTCTATTCTCCTGCTTCCTGTCCACCCCAGGTAAGGTCAGAATGAGCTAGAGTCTAAGGGCCTCCTTTGACTCCATCTTTTTTCTCTTTCTGCCTTCTATCAGTCCTTAAAGATTCATTCTTATTTCCTCCAACACAAGTGGCTCAAGGTCTGGTAGACACGCGTCTAGCTCTCCAAATCTGGTTCTTGGGCCTATGCCTGGCCCCCAAATGCCAGTACTGAGATCATTTCTGCCAGAGCTGCAGAATATCAGGACTCCAACCAGGGCCCCCATCTTTCTGTTACCCACAGAAGGGGAGCAGGAACAATGATAAGACAGGAGGCGGCAGAGGCTCATGCCTTGGTGTTGCAGCTCAGAGCTCAAGCAGTGAAGGGAAGAGCATGGGGCAGGGTGCCCCAAGGGCATGCCTCACTTCCCCGTGAGGATTCTGACATGACATTAGTCCCTGCATGCAGAGGCCTTTCCTGAGGTCACCTCCTTTGTCAAGCACTATGAGGGAAAGAGCGTGAGTGGAAGTGGGCCCAAACCCTGGTGGGACAGGCCTCTCCTGTGGCCCTCGCACTGGCTCAAGTCAGGGCTGCAGTTACCTGAGTGGGTGGGTTGTTGTACTTCCTGTCCTGAGGACCCCACATCCTGTGCAAAGAGTCCAAGGAGTTTTCAGACAGTTGCTGGGATTTTCGTCCTGCTCTTCGGCTCTTTAAGTCCACATCCTCGTATGGATTCTCCTTGGGTAGATCTCCTGCAGAGGGGGAGAAGTCAGAGACGGGGAGAAGGGAAGGAGGAAACACATGCACTCACAAATAAACAAGTAGAATTCCTGTGAACCAAAGAGAATGGCTTCTGCCTGGCCCTTTAGCCCATGAGTCATACAGCTGCCCGTCTGCAGTGGGGAGGCTACAAACAGATCCCGGCTCCAAAACCAGAAGCGAACCCCCCCCACCCCCACCCCCACTTCAGCTCAGCCTTGTCTGGCCTCTGCTTTATAAATTCAGAGATTGCACAAGACTGGCTCAGCTACCCCTGCCTGCACCCAGCCAGAGGACAAAGCCAACACCAGGCGTCGTTCCTTGGCTCCAGTTCCTCTGCCGTGAAAGCCCCAGAGATATACAGTTCAAGGTAGGAAAGGCTTTCAGAGGTCACCAGGCTGTCCCATTAGCAATGCTCCCTGAAGACCACTCTGCGGGATGGGCATGGAGGAACACTGATGAACTATAAGGAGCAAGGCGCTCCCAGGCTTCCCTCTCAATCACTCTACCATGCACCGCTCTTTCAGGGCAGGTCTACCATCTGGTCCACAGATAATCCCCACACCAGAACACTGTCAGTCAAGTAGTGAGATTTCGGTAACGATCTGCTCAACGTACTGCTCTCATTACAGTGTCACTCTAATTCCTCTACTGCTGACCTGGAAAAACAGATTGATCTTCACTCCCCTTTTGGAATAAGCCCTCCTGCTATGACATAGGGAGGTGTGAAAGGCCTGACAGCAGCCTGGGCCTAGGGGTGAGGGTGGGGAGTTTTTGCTTTTCAGGACCAATTCTTAAAACCCTGGCAGTAGGCACTGTACTGTCACTACGAGCAAACCTCGGGAAGTTGACAGCACAGTCCCTGCCCATAAAAGCAACTCCTACCCATAGCCATACCTGCCTACCTCTTTCCCTACAACCATACCTGGACGTTGCTACACTCCAATAACATCATGAGCCAGGTCAGTCCTGGCTCAAGCCTGCAACGGATCTGTGGGCACTGTGAGTGAATACAGCCCTCTGCTCCTCTTTTCCTTGTCTTTCCATATCCTCCCTGCCACATCAATGCCCCTGTCTGGGACGTGGGACCTAGGCACCAGTGACCAGCATTAGGCTGTGCTGGGGGTAGCATACATGAAGAGAACAGGCCTCACTCCTCTTTTCCATGGTCAGCACCAGAATGGAGCCTAGTGACTGCTGAGCCCTGCAGATGCCTGGATGTGCCTCACACCCGGGAGGAGTTCAAATACCACTTCTCAGGGAGCAGGCAGAATAAAGAGCCATATGATTAGAAACAGGGCCACTGACAGTGTAAGCTTTCCTAGGATGGAACACAAAAGAAAAACTAATCCCTATATGCTTACAGAATTCTCAGTTTCCCCCAAACTGGGGGAATCTACAGTTACCCCCCTCAAATCCCCCAGACTGGGGGATCTATTTATTATTATCATGAAAAACCACAATGAATTTAGGAAATGCATTCAACAGAGGTAGGGGGAGGGAAGAGATGTGAAGGAAGGGTGCCATGGGAGCAACGCGAATCTCTTGAACTTGAGTCAAGAATGGGTCAAGAAAGGATTTGGGACTGGATGAAGTGATTCCGAGCACCACGCAGAGTCCCCAGCAATTGAGCGGAGTTTTCCTGTAACACAGTCATGCTATGAATATGACTTGTCTCCATTCCAGAGTCCTGACTAAGCAGAGCTGGCCCAGCAACCCTGCCTCAAGAAGCCAAGTATCAAACCTGGCATCCAGCCTACCCTACTCTAGGCACTTAGAGAGGAGTCAGGAGAGACTCAGCACTTCTTGGTCTCCCTCCAAAATATATTCTGTATTGATGAGGTGGGTGGATCAAGGAATCAAGAATGCCAGGACACAATCTTCCTGATAGTGGGAAACAGGACCAGAGCATCACTGCTCAGATGGGGGCAGGATGAACATTTATTCCAAGCTCATCAAATCCAAACTGCCTTGACCTGGATGACCAGCCAAAGTCCTTATCATCATCCCTCAAACCAACAGGATGACCTTGTCTCTCAAGTCCTTTAGATCAGAGTTTCTCCAAACTACTGACATTTGGGGCTGGGAAATTCTTGTGGTGGTAGCCTTTCCTGTGCATTTGTAGGATGTTCAGCAGCAACCCTGGCCTCAATCCACTAGATGACAGTAGCACCACCTCTGTTGTAATAACTAGAAATGTCTCCAGACACTCTCAAATGTCCCCTGAGCAGATGGATAAATGCACGGATGGGTGAATGGATGGATGAATGTATGGAACGAAGGAGGGAGGGAGGGAGGGAGGGAGGGAGGGAGGGAGGGAGGGAAGGAAGGAAGGAAGGAAGGAAGGAAGGAAGGAAGGAAGGATGGGTGGATGGTTGAAATTACTCCCCTGCCCCATTAAGAACGACTGCTTTAGACAGATGTTTCTAAACTTCCTAATAGATTCTGAGTGCCATGATATGACTCCCAACACAAACCCTCTTTCCTCCATCCTTCCCTCATTCCTTTCTTCTCCCTCTCACCTTCCTTCTTTCTTCCCCAAGAATCAGAGCCTTGAAAACTGATATAAAATCCAAAGCTCTCAGAAATAGATATAAGGGACTGAGGTCCAGGGAAGTAACAGAAGTACAATGTTGATACACATCAGTGACAAGAAAATAGTTGGGAACACCAGGGTCTCAATACTAGTATTGCCTCTGGAAACAAAATTTCAGGAAAGCCTCAATGCCCCTCCTGTCTTTCCAGCCTTAACACCAGCTTCTTTCTTCTTCAGCAATGCTTAAAATCCTCTCTGATATAAGCAGGCCACTAATCCCTTCTCCAGGAAATGACTGCTGGCCCAAGCCCTGCCTCCCCACCCTTAGCTGGGCCTTCACAGCCCTAGTTCACCTGCTACTCTTGACTTCCAAGACTGTTTCTGGCCACTGTTTTGGAACTGTCTCAGGAGACATACCCCCAGTCATTTTTTCCAGGGACTAAGGGTGCCCAGGGGATGGGAATATGCAGAGACCAAGCAGGCCCTGAGTAGAACCACACCTGAACCTGCCAAGAGAAAATTAACCCAGAAGCAATGGCTCAGAATTGGGAGAGGAGGAGGGTTGGGGAAAAGGGCTCTGAACTCCCTCTGGGGAAACAAGACAACAGCAAGGCTGGAGAAGCTACAGCTGAGTGAGTATGGAAAAGATTTAGCAGGGGCATGGGTGGGAGACAGGAAGCCTGGTAGACACCAGACTTTTACCTGCATTCCCACTCACACAGCTTCCTCAAGGGTGGTCCGCACCACAATGCCCTAGGAGTGGGAAAAGAGGTAGGCCCTCTTCCCCAGAAGCCTGGACCTGAGCAGCCCCATCACATCAAGCCCAGCTGGGGAAGCCAGAGGTCTCAGCCCTTCCCAGCTTTGCTGATGAGATATGGAACAAGGGCATCGCCAAGAATTTCTGCTTTGCACTGTTTTAAAGGGGCTTGTCAGAGACCATACTTATCACACTGATCCTCTCAAAGGAAGAAACCCACCCCACCCACCCAGCCCTGCCCCCATTTCTCCCCACAGCAACTTTGGTCATTAACCACAGGTACCAAACAGCACTCACTACACACACACACACACACACACACACACACACACACTTGAAGAACCAGTTAGGGACGAAATGTGTGTGAATATGCATAGGCACTGAGAATTTCTCCCAACACAATCCTAAGCTTCCTGACCACACCCTGATTAGGGCCCAGTCTACAGCTTCCCTGTCAAAACCTCTCCCGGTTTGAACCAGCTGTTTCTCCTGGTTCTCAGCTTCTTCCCCTCCTTCCCAAGGTGGAGAGAGGGCCAGGATAAAGGCCCAAATCCCCCACAACACACTCTGGGTTGCAGCCTCAATGCTGTTAGGTGCCCTATGTTCCTTACTACCTTCCTGCCTGGGGACAAATAAGAGAAGAAGGCAGAAAGAACAGAGGTTCAAAACGCTTTGCAGTCAGGCTAACTGGCTCTGTCCCCAGCTCCCATCCCGTTCAAGTTCCTGGAAACTCTCCCTCAGCCCCAACTAGCTGATGGGAGTGGGAACCTCTGCAGGAATGCAGTCCAGGCTCCCTGGTCAGGCGCCGAGGCCACTCCACATAACTCCCTAACAAGCTGCTTCCTTGGGTGCATTTTTAAGTGTCAGGCTCAAAATGCAAATGATTATAAGGCTTTGTAGAATAGCAGCATCTTCAGGGGCAGATGTCAAATTGGACAGGCGAGAATTAACAGCCCCAGAAAGCAAAAAGACAGTAACTTTATTTTTGAACCCCTCTATTGCAAATTAGTAGGATAAACCTCAGCCTGTTTTGGAATATCCCACCACAGGTCCCCAGGCATCATGCCTGGTGTGGGCAGGAGGCCAGCAAATTCCCTGAGGCCCCTCATTCAAGTCCACTGCTCACAGAGAAGACATGTTAGTTTCTGGGCCAACTGATACTCAACCTCTAACAGACCAGAAACTCCAATCCAATCAACTGGTCCCCAAGGTGGAGATTTAACGTGGGTGCTCCCTGCCCCCCGCCGGCCCCATTATCACACACCCAAAACAAAGCTTTGTCTGTCACTGTGCAAGCAAGGCAACATAAGAGTTCGTTAATCCAAAGAGAACCAGAAACGACCTTAACCTCATAGAGCACAGGCTGGGCCAAGAACAGAGAGAAGGCTCCTGGGAAGTCCTAGGCACTGGTCAATCCCAGGCAAAAAGTGAAACTGACATTCAGAGTTCAGCAACAAAGGCCCTGGTGAAGCCTCTGGGGGGGTCCAAATTCTTGGGCCTGTCTCCCGGGAAGGAGAAGGGGATAAATCAACCAGAATCTGAGAGAGATATTCTCTCTTGTACTTCCCTCTAGCCTCCCTGGTCAAGTCTAGAAATTCAGACAGCACTGTTGTGGGGGATACAAAGGAGGAAGCCATATCCAGGGCACTGAACTAACTATACCCACACCCCACAAAGCAGAAGCAAAACCCAGGTGTCTGGGTCACTCCCCTGCCTTCCCTCTAACACTTTCATGCGTACTCCTCCCATACTCTCTGCATAATGCAGAGAGATCCAGAAGCCAGGTGAGCAGCTAAGGAATACACCCTAATTCCAACCTCATCCCATACCAGCCCTTACCCCCAGCTCTAACTCACACATTCAAGAAGCATCCAAGCTGCTCCTATATTTCTTTGCCTCCTCATACAACATCCCAAAGTGGCAGTAAGTCCCCTCTACTAAGTGAAGAGACAGAGACCCAGACACACTTGCCTCTCTCTCCCTCTTCTCCCTAACCTGACCTAAGCAGGCCCAGAGAACAGTTCTGTTTCCTAGGACGGTGCCCCTCAGATTCTCATCTCCCCCTGTACCACCAGATATGGTCCCCAAACAAGCCCAGACAGAGCCTTGGATCATGGAACTCTGCACAGGGAGAGATGGTTGAAGCATCCCTTTCTCTTATTTCAGTTCAGCTGATACAAAACATTTCCCCGCCTGAAATGACAGGACAGCACAGAAGGGCTGCAAAGCCTTCTCAGAGAAGAGGATCACAGTGTGGGCAGTGCCTGGTCTACTGGGGGAGGGGGGTTAAGAACCATAGCCTCCTTGGCCCACTGCAGCAGCCACACTGGGTGCTCTGGAGGGCCCTGGGCAGCAATAACACATTCTGGCTTCTTCTAAGCTAGAGGAAACAGAAATGTATCCTGAAACTGGAGTGGGGAGGAAGATGGGGATATGGAGCTGATCCCCACAGGTCTTGACCTCAACTCTGGGTGACTATATGTACAATGCTTTTTCCCAGGGTTAAGAGAAAAGGCCTCCCTCTCTAAACCCTTTTGCTATTCTAGGGACCTCAATCCCACAGTATTCCTGTTATGACCTAATTTTGGATGGCTATATACTATATATTCTGCTCCTGGGGAAGCAGTGCCTATGTGGATCCAAGCACTGCTGCTATTTCCCCAGAAATGCTGGCCCAGCAAGTTATCAGGAGAAAACTATGAAACTGGTGGCAAAGATCAAATGAGGGAATAGACGACCCCCTCTTCCTAAGATTCTCTAGTCTTAGGAGAATCTGGAGGGTTCTCCATTAGGGCCGTTTTTCTCTCTAATATGTTAACTAAGAACTTTCAAGGGTCTCCAGCCTCAAGGCCTAACACAGAGATGAGACAGAGCCAGAGATGAGAGAGGAGGGGTCAAGTGCACAAGCACACTGCTTCTCTTGAGTGACACTCACACATACTTTACTCCAACAAAACTGAAGCCCCACAAAAGAGAATGAGACCAGGATTCAAATGAAAGCCCCAAATAAACCCAACGCAGCCTAGACTACCGGTTTTTTGTTGACCCTGGAACACAAGTTTGCCAACACCAAGTCCTCCCAGTTGCTGAAGGACAATTCTCCATGGTATTTTACATTTCTGACTTTTGAGCAAGGGGAAGGACCCATCCAGACTGTCTTTTCAAAGATGTATAGCAAACAACCTCAGAAGGTAGAGATATCTTCCTCCAGGGCAGAGGCAGGTTTGTTTCCTGGCCAGAATAATAAAAATAAGACCTCCTTGTGGGGCAAAGGTTGGGCATGTTTGCTAGCCACCCCCTGGAAAGACTGGGGTTCCTTCAGCCTGAAGTTCCTCCTGGCACACAGACCCACATGTAAGTGCAGTTTCAACCTGGACCTCCTCCACACTGCCTCATGGGACCTGGGAGCAAGGGGACCCATGTGCTGCCTGCTGTGCCATGAGTAATAAAGTCCTTTGACTGTGATCCAAGAGTCTTGTGTCTTCGGCCAGCATCTGTGAAGCCAGGGAAGGCTAAACTTGTTAGTATGCAAGCAGAATAAAATCCCAGATGCTTTCTTGACACCATTTACTTTAAGAGAAAGTAGAAGAGATACATATTAAGGACCAGGCACTGTGCTAGGTACTCTGATATAAATTTTATCTCATTGAATCCTAACAATAATCCTTTGAGGTATTATTATTATTATTATTATTATTGTTGTTGTTGTTGTTATTAACGTATCATCATCATCACTTTATAAGAGGAAACAGGCCTCAGAAACGTGATTTGCCTAAGACTACACAGCTAAGGAAGGACACACAGCTAAGGAAGCCTTCTGAAAATAAAAGGAATGATATGGTTTTCCCCTTACTGTGGTCCCAGAAGCCCTTTCAGTTTCAGTTCATTCAAGGTCATGCTTTAATCTCTTAGCTGCTCAGTCTTTTCCAAGATGCTTCCCCTGATGCCCATTTTCTTGAGAAGTTCCAGAAGCTGGGCCATGTCTGCCCCCAGTGAATGAAGTGGAACCTGGGAGTGTCCCTCCTGTTCCTGTTCTGCAGCCCCCAGAGATAAGCCAGCCCGCCACCTCTACCACAGCTTACCCACAATATCTTCATAGGCATTTTCTTCTAAAGTGCTTTTGGATCCAAACTTGGGTTGGCTCTCAGTACCATTCTCAGTGGGAGAAGAGGGGTACAGGGACTGGAGACTGGATGCATCCTCAAACTCAAAGGATTTTCTGTGGATAACAAGAGCATGGGTCATTTCAGCAGAACTAGATTCCAACCACCTCATTGGGGGAATGGCCATGGGCAACAGCAAAGACCAGAGGTCCTCCTCACAAACCAGCTACCAAGCAATGTATCAAGGTGGATCCAAACTTACCATTCAAATGAGGAGATAAATGGTCTGAGAGACCCCAGCCTCGGTGCCTGCTAATCATACCAGTAACAAATCCCACAGCTAAAAAGGGTGCGATGTGTCAGATGCTATGTCAAACACCTTGCACATGGACCTCATTAATCTTCACAATGCTGCTACTAGCTATTGTGCCATTTTATGAATGAGGAGATGGAGGCTCAGGGAGATGAAGTGACAAGTGGCCAGACTCACCGAGGCTGTCTGACTCCAGGGTCTGAGCTTTTAACCTGGGCCTCCAAGCCCCGGAGCCTATCATCCTTACGAAGTATCTGCCAGTACCACAGAATGGAGTGCCTGTTCAGCCTCTAGAGCCTCCATTATGCCTGCATCCTAGCAAGCGCTCCTGCTCTGAACAAGTAGTAAGGGCTCAACAGTGGATGGGTGATGCCCAGGGCTGTTTGGGGGTCAGGGAATCAGGTGGTGATAGGTGCATCGTTAGAAGAGGAAGGGCTGAGACCTCCAAACAAATCATACCACTTCTGAGGTGGAACAAGGAGGGCAATTTGCAGCCAGAAGCTACTTCCAAGACCCAGCTTCCCTTGAGCTAGTCAGCTGCTCCTTTCCATACTGCAAATAGCCATCTCCTCTACTACAGAATTTCAAAACCACGGCTTGTTAGCTCCTCAGATAGCTTGAGCCCACAGTACTCTCTACTCCTCTCCTCCGTTATCTAAGACTTGACCCTAGCTGCGTCCTCTCCCTCTCCAAGGCAGGTCCCAGCAGACTCCTGGGGGGGGGGGGGGGGAGAGAGAAAGGAAAGATACTGACTGAAGACCTCCTCCCATCCATTAACACCTCCCTCTTCTTTTGGTTACCATTAGATATTTCAGCCTTTCTCTCTTGTTTAATGAACAACTTTTCAGAGTCTTGGGGTGCAAGTCAAGGACTAAAAATGTCCTAAAAGCCACATTCTGTTCTCAGCTTGCCTAGCTATTCTGTAGCACTTGACACAGCTGAACACTCTACACCGGCACCCTCCTCCCTTCACCTCCATGACACAGTCAACAGCTTCTTTGGCAATTAGTTTTCAGGTTCATGTGAGGGATATACCTTTTCCACTTGCCTTTTAAATGCCAGAGTCTCTCAGAGTTCTGTCTTCAGGATTCTTTCTCTCACTCTGTGCTCTCTGGGAGCCAAATACTGATGGCCATTGCTATATCTACCATTCCTACTATGATGGCTCCCAAGTCTGTCTCTGACCTAGACTTCTGACCCAGTTAAATATCCAATGATTAAGTGCAGTGGTTCCTGAATGTTGGCTCACAGATACTGGTGGTCTGAGATCAAGCTTTCATTAACATATATACTGTGAGGTCAACATCTTTTGCAGATAGTTCTCAAATATACAGATATACAAATCATGTTCAGCCAAATTACCCTTGAAAATCCCTCAGGAAGATACCACATTGAAGACCAATACACACTGTCTTTAATTAAGACTAATATAGTCAGTTTCTCCACAGATTTATTTTTAACAGATTTCTTTCTTTTTTTGGGGGGGGGGTTGAATACCAAAAGAAATACTTGGTTGGTATTTTTTAAATAAAAAATTGTTAAATATAAGAATCATGCCTGACACAACCGAAACAAACTTACCATCTCATGCTCCTCCAGGGAATATGCCACTGTGTGAATAGGCAAATAAAAGAACTTATACTTTTTGAATGGTCTCTCTTTTTTTCCAAGAGCACAGATTTTTTAATTTGCTATGTTAATTATTATGTGAAGTGACTCCACCATATATGGTATATGTGTGTGTATATATTATATATAAATGTAACATGTACAGGAGTATGTGTTAAACCTTTGGGCTGATATACTCTCCCACATCCCCTTTTCCACCTAGCTAACTGCTTTTTTGTTCTTCTAAATTTAGCTCAACAACTCCCTCTATAAGGAGGCTTCCCGCACTCCCCTGTCTAACTTAGCTGCCTCTTCCTCTGGGTCTCTGTAGCATCCTACACTGACATGGATCGTGTCACATAGAGCATCTAGGATTTATCTGTGATCTACCTCCTGTACCACATCAAGAATGGAAGAATAGAAGAACCGTATCTTATTTGACCCTGTGTCCCCTTATCCACTACAAGGTTTAGTGCATGGCAGGCTCTAGATGGGTATTTATAGAAATGGATAAATCAGAACAAAGCAAACACTCCTGGCAGGCTGTTAAAGTCTTGAGAGCCAGTAAGCATGTTGGGGTAAGCCAAAACATAGGATTCCCTTAGCCCAGGGCTCTTCTGGCCCATGCACCTGAAACTTTCTGATGTCTTCCTCTCATGGCTGAGCAGTTATCTATATGATGGTGTCCCTGAATGATATGCTGGGTGTAGCCTGAAGTATTAGACCCAACTGAAGAACCCCGAGAAGCAAAATAAGCCCAAATGCCATCTGACTTTGGGTTAGAAGAGAAAGGCAGTGAGGGAGAAGCAGACAGGCCTTTCTAAGGAGGCGGGCTCCCGCCTACCCCAATTCAGAGAATAAGGTGTCTGTCAACTTTCACAACCCTAGCAGCTCCAGTGCCCAGTCAGTCACTTATAATTGTGGAGACAGCCCAGGTAGTCCAGGGTCAAGAATGCTGAGACTGAGCAGGAACCTAATGACAGTGTCAGGACAGGCCATTCTTGAACATGGCCAAAAAAAACAGTAAAATATTCTTTGACACATTTTCCATCAGTCTCCCCTTTCACGATCCAAGGATCTCCTCTTCCTAAAGGCCCAGGATCCCTAAATGGCCAGGCAGCCCTCAGGAGAGAGAAAATCATCTTAAATGTATTGATGCTACTATGTTAATGGCAACATGCAGTATTCAGATAGTGATTCCCTCAAGGAAATAAGTTTCTAATGCTGGCATTTCAGGTAGTCATGAGACTAAGATCCTACGTTCCCCAAAGGACTGCCCATTCTATCTAAAAGTAAGGTGGTCCTACCTTTCCCACAAGGACCAAGGCAGTTCCAACAGGGCTCAAGACGTAGCCCAACTCTCCCCCCAAGGCCAAATCCAGCCCACACCTTCAGTAGACAGCATTTGGAAGAAGCATTTTCATCCTCCCACTCACGTTTATGTATTCTTATCCTGCAAGAGCAGAACAATTTCTTTTTCACCTAATTGATGTCACCACCTGACAATTACTGCTTCAGGATCCATGAAGTACTTCTGACTGTGACCCACAACTACAGTCTGCTTTCACATCTTCCATCGAAAAGAAAGCCACAGTACCCGGCTGTGAAGACACTGGAGGAACATTCGTTACCTGCTCTGGGACTTGCGGTGACCACGCATGTCCTTCTTGGGTCTCCGGGTGACTGGTGGGGCTGGGGTGGAGGGCAGGGGGGGTGGAGCAGCAGGTGTGGGCGAAGGAGGTAGACCATTGCTTGGCTTACTCTTGGGATTCTTGTCAGCCTCATATTCAAAGGTGCGCTTGGGTTTGGGAACAGGGTTCACAGCGGGATCAAGGGAGCTCTTTGATGGCAGCAGCTGGGAGCTCAGGCTATTTCCCGGGGTCCCTGGCTTAGTGGAGCCACTGCCTTCTCTCTCCAGGGGTGGGCCTGCCTCCCCCCCAACTCCAGCCACTCTTCCTGCCCGGTTGCCAGTGCTCACACTCGTGCTCCCTGTCAGTTCCTCCAAGATTCCCAAGGTCCCAGTCTTCCTTTTCCCTCGGTCTACACTGTAGCAGCTGCTGGGGAGCTGGGGGAGTCCCCGGCCTGGCTGCTCCTTCAGGGCCTGTTCAATTTTCTGGATCCGACTCAGCACTGCTGAGCTCTCTTTCCTACTGCCATGCCCCCTGAGGAAGGCACTGGGCTCACTCCGGCCTGCCCGTCTCTCTAGCCGGTAGAAAGAGTCCCGGACAGGGAGCGCCTCTCCCTCCTCCTCGGTCTCAGGGTAGGAACACTCTGAGAAGGTCCTGCTCATCCTCCGGAGGCCCTTGAAATCGAAGGTTTTTTCTGAGCTGCAGGGGGATGGCGCCACGCTGGGACAGCCTTCACTGACCGCCCACTCGCCCCCAGAGCCCTCCCGCTTCTCCCCACACATGCTCATCCTGGGCGAAGCCTCTCGGCGACCCTCCCATGCTGAGATCTTCTCCCGGATGCCCAGGCTATGGGCACGGTTGCCAGTGCGGTTCAGAAAGGAGCTCCGTGAGCCGGTTCCCGGCCCCAGGGATGGGGTGCTCTGGGCGAGGGGGAGGCAAGCAGCTACTCCCTCTACATCCTGGGCTGCCCCTTGGACATTCTCCTTCTGGTCCTCTCTCTTGCACACTGCAGGGCTTCTGTCCAAATAACTGAAGTTGGTGGCCTTGAGAGGACAGATGGGTGGTGAAGTGTCTGGGGAGTGAGCTTGAGGATTTGGGGGTGAAAGATCACGGGGGTGCCAGTCCTTGAGGAGCAGCCGGGAGCTGGAGCGGCTTGGGTACCTGCAGGCTGACGTTTCACTATCACTGAATGGGTAGATGGGACTCCTTGGTGGGGAGAGAACTGGAGGTGGAGAGACTGACTGAGACCTAAAACCAACAAAAACAAAAACAAAAGGAAAAGAAGAGAAAATGGCAGTGAGTGGCCCGACAACCAGAGGTATGGTGTTACATTTGTAGAGGGCTAAGTAACTCTTTCCTACAGGACGTTCAAGCTCAAAGTACTCTATTCAAGTAATATACCCCCAAAGCCATCCTCAAGGAAAGGAACAGCTCCTTATCCACAGCAGGCCAAACTCAATGGGTGTCTCTGCCCAGTTCAAGCCCAGAGACCCTGAGTACCATCTGGAGCAGAAGCCAGCTCTGTGTCAGGTGAGAGGATCCCCAGAATCTACATCTGCCAACTAGAGCACAGTAAGGCCCGTGGTGTCTGCAAAATATTTAGCAACCGGCCCTCTGAAAGACAAAGCACAGATCTGTAATGTTTGCCAACTTCCATGGTATAAATATTCCTATTGTGGCTGATTTTAAGCTACCAACATGACCTCACTGAATGTGACATTGGGAAGAAATGCTAGTGATCAGTTCTCAGGAGCTGCTAGAAAGCATCTCCAGCACACTACTTCCTGCACTGCCCCAAATATACACCCAAGCGCTTTGATCTGTCTCTTTAACAAAGCCCTGTCTCCCCTGAGACTTCTGTTACCACCACAACATATGCAGCTCAGCTTGAGTCCTGACCAGAATTCAGATCTCCGAAGGTCTCAAAAGGATCAGAAGGGTCCCTCAAGAAAGAGTCCTCTTGGCCCTGTCAGTGAGGACGCCCATGGAGAAAGGAGGCCAGCTCCTCAGGCAGCTCTACCTTCCAGCGGTGGCATCCCTTCAAACAAGCACTGGCCACTTCTAGCTCTAAATCCACACATAGATCTTATCAGATATGAGGAATAGTTCTAAATAATACATACTGTTAACTCATTTAGTCTTCACAAAAACTCTATATAATAATTATTGTTTATTATTATCTTCATTTTACAAATGAAAAACACTGAAGCCCAGAAAGGCTAAATATCTCATCCAAGGCCCCTCAGCTAGTGAGGAGGGAAGCCAGGACAGGAATTTACAGTATATGATGTGGCCCCCTCTGAAGACGAAGCAGTGGCCTCTGCCATCTTTGTCAACTGCCTAGGCTCCAGGACATAACTCGGCAGGAACCCTCACAGCACTGGGCACAGCCCTGTCTCAAACAGTGCATTTATAAGGATCAGGGACCTCTTCCCCCTCAAGACCTCTAGACCTCTCCCCTACTAGACCACGATTTCTTCCAGGTGGAAGGACACATCCTCAGTATCTGTAAGGTGCTCAGGGAATGAAGGACAAATAAAGAAACAAAAAGGTAAAGGTGAGCTTATTGACAAGAACCATGAGAGGACTATCTTTTCAGTTCACTGTCAACTTCCAGCCTTCTTCTCAAACAATTTTAGTTCAAAGACAGCAGGGTTTTTGCCAACGCCACATGCTACAAAGGCCTACCTGACCCTAACACCATGGGCCTTAAAGCCGGGCAGTAGCCTCACAGGCTCCAGAGTCCCATGCCATCCACAGGAAGGCAGCCAGCTGCCCTCAAGCCAGCCTGCTGTCACTGCTTGCTCACACACAGAAAACCGTAGCTTGGGTGAGTCAGGGATTGGCCGACAATTCCCTGTTGGGTCATAGCCTCTGGCTGCCCCCGATCAACAGGAAACCTCAACATGCTTAAGTTGTTTTTAAAAGGGCAAGTCAAACAAGAGCCATCCCACGTGTACATGGGCACAGATGAGAGAAATTCAGTGCCCAGCCAAGCCAATGACCAAAGAGACTCTGCTCAGTAAGGATGTGTGAAAAGAATAAGCCTCAGCGCTCCCTAGAGTAGGCAGCAGCAGGGCAATGTGCCAAGCTTGAGCCTGGGGAGATCCCAACCTACTCACAATCGAGGGAGGCCTGAAGTCCCTCATTTATTTCACAGAACCATGGATACAGAAGGCCATCAGTCCAGCCCTGTAAGCCAGTAAAGTCTGGACTACACAAAGGATTCTGTTTCAGCTATTCTCAATTGGAGGTGGGAGAAGATGCCTTGAATAGAAAACAACTTTAATTTGTGTTTTTTCATTCAACAAATACTTAGTGAGCATCTACTATGGACCAGGCTCTGCTCTAGGTGCTAGATATAAGAATAAACAAAAGGGGCGCCTGGGTGGCTCAGTCAGTTAAGCGGCCGACTTCGGCTCAGGTCATGATCTCGCGGTGCGTGAGTTCGAGCACCGCGTCGGGCTCTGTGCTGACAGCTCAGAGCCTGGAGCCTGTTTCAGATTCTGTGTCTCCCTCTCTCTGACCCTCCTCTGTTCATGCTCTGTCTCTCCCTGTCTCAAAAATAAATAAAACGTTAAAAAAAAAAAAGAATAAACAAAAGAGACAAAAATTCATGTCCTTATGAAGTTTAAAATCTAGTGGGAGATGACAGGCATCTAATGAGACTCAGAATCTCTTAGGAAGCCTTTTGATTATGCCTCATTGCTCCAGACATTTTGGTATGCTCCCTTAGAGATGTGTCTCCTCAAACTCCCAAGATGAGAAGTCATCAGGCCATGAAGCCACTGTACTTATGGGGAGTAGATGTGTGTGGCACAGTTCCCACAGGTGGGAAAGAAATAGGGTAAGGATCTCTGGTCTGATTCCAGCATGATTTCACAACAAATGGCTCCCTAACTTCCCGTAGTAGTTCCAGCATGGAGAAATCTCCACAAAGCAAGAAATTCTCTCAATGCCTAAATGCCTACCCTGCTGTAACTAAAGTTTAGTTTCCCTCCTCGCATGAATCATCAAATAGAGAAGAGACTGACCCTTGCCTTTAAAGGTCCTGGTCTCTGTATCATTGCTGAGCTGTGGCCAGAGCTACAGGTATTCCTTGCACAGCCTCCCACACAGGCCAGGCCCCAAGTGCTGTATCAGCTTGGGATGAAAAAAGGGGCCTGGAGCCCAGGCATCTCCAGGTTCATCACTCACTCCAGGGTTCTAGGAATAAATTGGTAAACAATATAGATAAGCCCTTGCCTTCATGCCATTCTCACTTAACTCTCCCTGTTTCTAATTCTACCTTTTTAGGAATGTGACCTTGGGCAAAGCCGCTCACTCTGAGCTTCCAGTTTCAATCCCTCAAAACCGATCCAACTACGTCACTGGGTTGTCATAATGGGCAAATGAGACTATGGATGTGAGCTGATATCGTACACTGTAACTCACTATGACTGTAATTATCGTTGGTATTAAGTTTTTCACTTAATGGTTATGCTAGGCCAGTTGTTCTCAACAGAGGGTAAGAACATTAGAAAGCCTTAGGGTTCACATTTCAGCATAGCCACTACCAAGTTACATGACTTTCAGCAAATAACTTCAACTCTTTAAACCTTAGTATCTTGATCTGTAAAATGGAAGTTAAAAAAGCACACATCTCTGGGGATTATTGTAAGGAATAGAGACAATATTTGTCAAGTGTTGAGCTCAGTGGCTAACACATAGCAGTCAATCTTAGCCTGATAATAACTAATATTAATGAGGGGCTCAGCACTCAGAACAATTGCTTGGCAAACTTTTTCAAAGAGCTTACCTTTGTTCTTAGATTCTAAACATCTGGGGTGAAAGGGGAGGGAAGTAAATTAAAAATGGCTGTAAATCTTTTGCAGCTCATGCTATCAAAAGGTGGATTCTATTTTTCTGCCCCTTAAATCTAGGTTGATCTTGTGATATGCTTTGACCAAAAGAATGGAGTAGAAATTAAGTGAAGTTCCAAACCTGAGGCCTCAAGAGGCCTTGCAGAAGCCCCCTTTTGTATACCTAGAATGCTACCCTGAGAGTGTCATCTAAGGAAGCCAGTCTAGTCTTTTAGAGGACAAGAGGAGCGCAACTGAGGCCCCTGCAGCCGACAGCCCGCCTCAGTGTGAGCCTGACACGTGAGTCTAACACGTGAGTGAGGTCATCTTGGATCCAAGTGAACTTGGCTACATGAGTGACTCCAGAGGAAACCAGTGGAGGGACTGCCCAGTAAATGCACAGAAACGTGAGAATAAACTGTTCTAAACCACTACGTTTTCGGGTGGTTTGCTACAATGCAACAGTAAAATGATGCAGGTGGGAAAGGCCAGCCTTGTGTATAATTGGCCTGCCCTATCCTAGTGCAAAACCACTGCCCTGGACCTTCCATCCCTGTGCCTCTCCTCCACTTCCCCATAGAGCAGTTGTTGGTCTCGATGGTCTTGGTCTTGGATCTCCGTGGTCTTGATGTTTGGATCTCATTCTCTTTACTAGGGGCTCTGGCACTCTTCTGAGAATCTCCTCTGAGCACTCCCTACAAATGGAGCTAGTTCTGTAATCCCAAGAATAGAATCAGCTTCCATCAGTCTTTGCCCCCCCAAAGTGGCTAGTATCACAAAGACAAGAAATAACAAGCACTGGCGAGCATATGGAAAAAAGGGAACCCTTGTATACTTTTGGTTGGAATGTATATTGGTACAACTACTGTGGAGAACAGTATCAAGGTTCCTCAAGAGATCAAAAATAGGGGCGCCTGGGTGGCTCAGTCGTTAAGCGTCCGACTTCGGCTCAGGTCATGATCTCACGGTCCGTGAGTTCAAGCCCCGCATTGGGCTCCGTGCTGACAGCTCAGAGCCTGGAGCCTGCTTCAGATTCTGTGTCTCCCTCTCTCTCTGACCCTCCCCCGTTCATGCTCTGTCTCTGTCTCAAAAATAAATAAAACATTAAAAATAAATAAATAAAAATAAATAAATAAAAATAGAAGGGCGCATGGGTAGTTCAGTTGGTTGAGTGCCTGATTCTTGATTTTGGCTTGGGTAATAACCCCAGGGTCATAGGATCAAGCCCTGCATCAGGCTCTGCATTCAGTGTGGAGCCTGCTTGGGCTTCTCTTTCTCTCTCTCTGCCCCCCTTCCCCGCTAGTGCACTCTCTTTCTCTCTCTCTCTCTCAAATAAAATAAAATAAAATAAAATAAATAGAAATGCCATCTGATGTAGTAATACCACTACTGGGTATTTACCCAAAGAAAATGAGAGCAATAATTCAAAAAGAAGTATGCACTTCTATGTTTATTGCAGCATTACTCACAATAGCCAAGATACAAAAGCAACCTAAGTGTTTACCAACAGATGACTGGATAATGAAGATGTACACACACATATACCAATACACAGTGGAGTATTACTAAACCATAAAAAAGAATGAGATCTTGCCATTTATGACAGCAGGGATGAACTATAAGATATTATACTAAATGAAATAAGATAGAAAAAGACAAAAACCACATGACTACACTTCTATATGGAATCTAAACAAACAAACAAATCCTTAAACACAGAAAACAAACTAATCATTGCCAAAAGGGAGGGAGGTGGGGGGATGGGCAAAATAGCTGAAAGGGATTAAGAGGTACAACCTTCCAGCTATAAAATAAATAAGTCACAGAGATGAAGAGTACAGCATAGGGAATGCAATCAACAATACTGTAATAATGTCGTAGGGTGACTAGACTCACTGTGGTGAGAAAAGCTGTTGGTGCAGGATGAAAGCAGGCAAATTCAGGAGCAATGTCCTTAAGCAAGCAGTAAAGGGGATGGGGATCCAATGCCCATCTAGAAGGGTTGCCCTTAGACTGGAGAATCCCTTTTGTTCTCACTCTCATCTACCTGGGCTGAGTATCTTCTCACGTAGTCTCATCCCTGTGCTGCTTTATGCTTCCACCATTGGCTTTTACTGCTTTCATGTTTTCCAACTCATTCCACAGAGGGGAGAAAAGATCCAGATTTGTTCTTTGTTTCCCGCTCCTTCAACCATATGTACCCAGCTCCTTCCCCAAACACACAGATCTACATAATGACTAAGTCCTACCAATTTTACATCCTTCACATCTCTCAGATATGTCCCCTTCCTCATCATCCCTACTGCTGCTACTTCCTTCTTTCAGATCTGATCTTTCACCAGGACTATTGAAACAATCTCTTAATCTCTCTCTCTGCCTTCAACCTTAACCCAGTTCTCATCAATCCTCTTATCTTCTGACATCTTTCTAGTAAGGGAAACTCCTCATGCTTGACACTCCCCACTATCCACAGAATGAAGTGCAAATTCATTGACATGGATGTCAAGGCCCCTCATGATCTGGTCCTTATTTATTTTTCCTCTGTCATCTCACTATTTTTTCTTACATGCAGTCCTGTATCCTACCCACATCAAACTCCTTTCCCCTATTTATTTTTTCCTTTGTCATCTCACAGTCTTTTCTTACATGCAATCCTGTATCCTACCCACGTCAAACTCCTTGCTTTTCATGCTTCTAGGCTTCCCACGTTGTTTCCTTTGCCTGGAATGCTGGCTTGGTCACTTACATATCTCTGTAGCTGCACTCTGGAATCTCTCTTGATCCTACCCCCTTCATCCAGGTGGAGACAGCTATGTTTTGATGCCTCCACTGAGCCTGGAAAAATGTCTGTTATGGTACTTGTAACATGTTATTGGACTATATTATTTCCTCACTTGCCTCCCTTATTAGACAATGAATGGACCTAGTTGAAGGTGGTAACAGAGTCTTATTAATCTTCGTATCCCCCATTCTTTGTAATGCATCTAGAATTTAGTAGGAATTAATGTTTATGTTGAACGACTAAATGAATGAATAAAAAATAAATGGTTAAAACTTAGGTCTCCTTTTGCCTGCCTAGGACAGGCACAGACTTCCCTGCCTCCCCCTCTTGTTGATATATGACCTGAAGAACAATACAAAAAGTTACACAAAGCACTCAGTGCAGCCCAGAGGGCAGGTGTCAGTTCCCAAAGACCTCTCCCATAAGGCAAAAATCATATAACAGACTAAGAGTCTAAAAACCTGGGTTTCCTCTGGTCCTAGTCCCATCACTTCCTGGATATACTCATGGAAAAGTCACCTAAATCCTCTGTGCCTCAGATTCTTTATCCATAAAACAGGAAAAACACTTGCTCTAAGTATCCTTACTACTAGCTGTGTGGCTAAAATGATGTACTTTTCAAAAGTGCTTGAACACCATAAATGGCTCCAGGAATTTAAAAGAAATATAAAAGTAAATACAACACAGCTAAAAGACATCTAAGACTCTGCTCTGATCATCTCTTGCTCTTTATTCTAAAATCCCAGGTTTGCCCCTGGGAAGGCAGACACTGTGAAACGCAACACTCACACCACTGCCTTGTCAGCAGGCAGCCAGATCTGCTCTCGGCACAGGCGCGCATGCCAACACTGCAGCACTGGACTGGCCAAAACCAACATTTGCAGAGATAAAAGGAGAAAGAGAGAAGAAAGGGAAGAGAATGCAAAGGAGCAGAGGAGCATAAATACTCACATACAGACAAATATATAAGACAAGTGAGTAGGAAACAAAGAGTATGAACTAAGGGTATGGAAAGAGAAATTTAAAGAAAAATGAAAAAAAAAAAGAAATTTAAAGAAGAAAATTTTAAATTTAAAGTGTGTGTGTGGGTGTGTACATAGACAGAAAGTGAGAGTTAAAATGCAAACTATCAAACTATGTGCCCTTTCCTCTGGTATTATTTTATAAGAATACAACCTAACCCTTCGCTTAGTGATCTGAGCCATTCTCCAGTAATATAGCAGTAAGCAGTCATGCTGAGGGATGCCAAGTGTACCCAAGGACTCTTTGGGAGGGAAGGCTATCTTTAATTAGTCCTTGATGACAAGAGATTTCTGAACTCAGCATGTTCTGGTGACAGGGCTTCTGAGAGTATCCATATCAGGAAGAAAACCAAGTTGGGGCCAGTTGGGGAAGGTTCCTATGGGTCCAGGAAACAGCCCCAGAGGTACCAAGATGGGCTGTAGACCACATCAAGTGAGCCTGTTTACAGATTAAGATTATACAGAGCCCAGCTTCCAATATGCTTAGTCTTCACCAAACAAGTGTCCAGCCTGCTTCTGAATGAAACTGCCTAGAAGTTGGCCATCCACCATTCTCGGGCTGTCCAATGAAGGTGGGCCCTTGTTGGCTCAGTGGACATCAGGATCCTACCACCACGCAGTGACTGCCCCAACTCTGGAGATGACATTCTCACCGTATTCCCTCAAGGCCATACTCTGAGTCACACGGGAGGAGAAAGGGGAGGAAGTCTGCCTGAATCCTGTCAGCAAGTCCCAAAGTTTGTTCCCCAGGCCGGAGCAGGTGCTCAGTTCAATAACTCCCACTGAGATCCCACTCTGGGATGGTCCTGATAAAAAGCCAAAGGACAGGGAAACTCTCACAACTTGGACTTCCTGTTCCCAAAGCAACCTCATCTCAAATGGCTGGACCCCCACAACAGGGCCCAGGACAGCCTCATCCACCAAGTGGGGCTTCATATGAGCCACCATCTCTAGAGATTCTTGAGATCAACCACAGCTTGTCAGGGTAGGTAGAACAGTAGGTAGGGTCAGAGCAGAACCGGAGTCACCTTTTCACTTCCAAAAGTACATCTAAGAATCTACCAAAGTCACACCTGCCTGCCTTCCAGCTGATTTCTAGGGAAGCATAAAGAGGATTGGTGAGCTCTTCTCTGGGGGGGACCCTAAGTCCCCTAAGTAGTACAGAGCAGTTACAAGACAGAAGCCCTCCCTGAGGCAGGTAAAAATTATGCCTTACAGGAATAGCTCCCGGTAAAAATGAAACTGCTTTACAAAACAGAACCAGGTACTATGCAAAGCCAACAAGGAGAGAAATGTAGTTTCAGGAAACCATATTAAAGATACTTGTAATGGTTTTAAAATTTGGTCCCCCAATTCTCTGACATGCCTCCTATAAAAATGACCCCTCCTCTTGAATCTGGACTCTGTGACTGCCTGACCAATAGAATACAACTGAAATGAATCTGTCAATTTTCAGGCCCAAGCCTCAAGAAACCAGCAGCTTCTACTTCCTGTCTCCCATGCTGTGAGGAAGCCCAGGCCACACAGAGTGGGCACATATAGGTATTCTAACAGTCCCAACTGAGGTTCCAGAAATAGCCAACATCAACCCCCAGACACATAAGGTAAGACACCTCTAGGTAATACCAGCCCCTAGAGTTACCCTACACCGTGAAGTCTTTCCAGCCAAGGACCCAGACATCATGGAGCAGGGAACAGCCATCCCTGCAGTGCTGTCTGAATTCCTAAGCTACAGACTCTGTGAGCATAATAAAATGGTTGTTTTACACCATAAAATTCCAGGATAGTTATATAGCAGTAGATAACTGAATAGATTTCGGTACCTAGAAACAGAGTGCTGTTGAAACAAAATCCTAAATCAGTGACTTTGGGACTGAGTGACTGGCTATCAGGAGGGACTTAAGGGAAAGTAAGGAAAATGTTAGTAGAAGCTAGAGGAAGGGGACCCTCAAAAAACATTGGAAAGTCTGCTAATCCTGTCACCAGTGGTGACATGGAAAATAGAAAATATACCTAATTTAATGAACTCGCTTAAGGTATTTCCAAGTAGAGTGCTAAGGCGCCATCTGACTTCTAGCTGCATATAGTAAGAGAGAGAAGAGATGAGCCAAAAAAGGAAATATAAATGGGAAAGGGCTTTCTGTGTTAGGAGGTAATACTTGTTTCAGTCTCAGTCTCTCTAAACAAGAACAAAGCCCCTAATTAAGAAATGGCTTTCCAATTGTGGGGGCAGTTTTACTGCATGTGTGTATGTGCGTAAATGTGTAAACTAATCAGACTGTATACTTAAGACTGTTCAGTTTATTATACTTTAATTATCCTTCAATAAATCTCTTTAAAAAATATCTGGAGTGGGACTGGAAGATCCTTGTCAAGACCTAAAAAATGTTTTCAAGCATTGTCTCATAAAATCTTACAGACAGACACACAAAAGGCCTTCTAACAATTTTAAGGGTAGGCCTGGCAGATCCTCTGTAAATAGTAAAGCATCTAAGACTCTTAAGAACCAAGCAGTCTCACAGAGAACCCAAAGTGGGAAAGGACTCATGGTGAGGTGATTTGTACATGTGCCTTTTGTCTACTGCAGTGGATTATAAAGTGATTCGGAAGAAACTCACAAAGTTTTTAAAGGAACTATATCATCAGCTGGAACTGAGAAGCACAGACACAGTAAAATGAAAGGAAGGCTCTGGACTCTTGAAATACTATGCACATGAAGCAGTTGGAGAAAACTACTCACCTGTAAGAATGGACTACTTTTTATGGAAAAGGAAAAATAAGAGTCGGGATAACCAAAAGCCCTGAGGATGGAGCCAGAGACAAGGTAAATGCCTCCAAGGCAGTAAAACCAAGACCTAATCAAGGAATTGGTAATTTGTGCCCTCACTGAATATAAGAATTACAATGGACCCCTAACTGCTGTGTGGCCTCCAGTGTTCCCCTTTCTGAAAAGAAGTATCTACAGCGGTTACTCTAGGCCTGTCCCACCGGGGTATTTTGGGTGGCAGATATAAATTCTCTTTAGTTTATAGGTCTTCACATCAAGAGGAACAGTACTCAAGGAACTGCACCCAATGAAAGGGACTGCACCCAAAGAGTTTCATCTATATCTGGACCTGACTTACATGACAAGATCCTAGAATTTAAGCTGATGCCATTAAAAGGAGGAGACCTGGGATCTTAGGGGAGAGACTGAGTGTATTTCACATTTGGGAAGGATGTGAATTTTTGTGATCAGAGGGCAGACCATGGCAGATTGTATTTTCCAAAGAGAGTGCCCACAACCTACCCTATCTCACATGGCCTTCTAGCAACGTGATGTTGATAATCCTCTCATCAAGTGGGAATTAGTTGATACTGTGATTTACAGTAAGAAATATGTAATTGATCTTAGTCCCATTTCTGGCACAGAGCTCCTAAATCCCTTGGAATTGCCTAAATGATGACAGTGATAACGGTGTCTTTTGTTATGCTAATGAAGTGACTTTTGGACTACACCTAAACCTGAGGGCTGTTTGCCAGGAAAACCAACCTTGAGATTAGAGGGCTGGAACTTTCTGTTCTCCCTTGAACACCAAGGAGAGGAGGGGGCTGGAGGGTGAATCAACCACCAATGGCCCATGATCATCCTCAGTCATGACTGTGTAACTGAAGCCTCCATAAAACCCAAAAGGGAAGGGTTTAGAGAGGTTCCAGCCTGGTGAATCAGAATGCTTCCACATGCCACTATGCCAGGCCCAGGCTCCCCAGGACAGAAGATCCTTTGCTTGGGACCTGGCCCTATGTATCTCCTCATCTGGCTGTTGATTCGTATCTATTAATATCCTTTGTAATAAACTGGTAATCTAATGAGTAAATGTATTTCTTGAGTTCTGTGAGCCACTCTAGTAAATTAATGAACTCAAGGAGAGTTGTGGGAACCTCTGATGTTTTAGGCAGTTGGTCAGAGCACAGGTAACAACCTGGGCTTGAGATTAGCATCTGAAGGAAAGGGCCCTCTTATGAAACCGTGCCCTTAACCTGTGGAATCTGATGGTATCTCTGGTAGATAGTCTCAGAATTGAGTTGAACTGTTGGGCACCAAGCGGATGTCAGAGAATTGCTTAGTGGTGTGGAGGAACACCCTCACACACACCCCCACGTTGGAATTGCCGTGCAGAGCTCTTTACCTTGAACTTCGGCAGACCTTTGTTATCTCCTTAATCAACAGAGTAAAACAGAAAAAACACTGTGTAACTTCTGAGGCTAGGTCATTAAAATGTCATGCATTTTCTGCCTTGTTCTCTGGAGATGCTCACTCTTGGAATCCAGACATCATGCTGTAAAAGCATGCAACCAAATACAGAGGCCACACGTAGGTGTTCTGCAGCTGAGATCCCAGCTGACCACCAGAATCAACAGTCAGACATGTAAGTGAACAAGTCTTCAGATGATTCCAGCCTCCAGCCACTGCGTCACCAATGCTGCAAGGAAAAGAGACAGGCTTTTCCTAATGAGCCCTACCCAAATTGCAATTTGTGAGCAAAATAAATGACTATTAATGTTGTCAGCCACTAAGTTTAGGGTTGCTTGTTATGTAGCAATAAATAACCAGACAAATACTGATGACATCATGGGTGGATTCTAGGAAGCATCTCAAGTAACGGGGGGCTAAGGCCAGAGGTTCTCCTGAGAAGTAGTCTGCTTTTTTACCCACAGCCAGTACTCTCAGGAGACTTTCCCTATCTGCTAGCTCTTACCCTCTTCCTGAAATCCAGGCACAGGGTCCAGATCTGTGTCCACTTTAGCAGTGGGATCTCAAGACCTCTCTGGATTTCACTACAAATCAATGTCTCCCTCTGCACAGAAACCTGTAAATGTAAGTTGAATTTACAGTTCCACTGTCAATTAGCTATGTGGGTTTTAGCTTCCTCATATGTAACATCAAGTAATTGAGCCAAATGAATCCCAAGACACCTCCAACTTTAACATTCCAAAAGAGTATCTGTTGGGCCTCCAAAGAGTTCTAATTGAGTAGGGGAAAAAAGACCCACACAAATATCCACTCTATGAGCTACTATATGATTAGTGCCATTTGGAGGCTCCAAACTCAGGATTCTAAGTGTGAATACAAAGAGTAGAGAAATCCTTCTTAGCTGGGTAGCTAAGAAAAGCACTGGGAAAGAAGTAACATCTGCATCTAGACTGGCAGAAATGCAAGTTTTGCATTAGGCAATAGTGAAGGGTAAGAGTAGAAAGAAATATCAGGGCTTTTTATGAAAGCCTTACAAGCCAGGCCAAGTTTGACCATATCCTACTTGACAATAGTTTTTGAGCAGGGAGATCCCAGGAATGTTTAGAGGGAGGTGAATGTAGTGGCACAATAAAATAATAGAAGGATCAAGAGAGCTAGGCTTGAGTTCATCCTCCCATTAGCTTTGTATTTGGGGGGAGCACCTCTTCTTTTCTATGTCTCGGCTTCCCAATCTATAAAACAAGTGGGTTAATACTGAATGAGCTCTAAGGTTATTTTCAGTTATGCTTTTCTAAAAGTCTTTGGACTGAATGGAAAGGGAGCCCAAAGTTGGTAAGACCTACTAGCAAGATACCATAAAGATTCAAATAGCACAGCAGCCTATTCTCCAACAGGCTCACTGCCCAGACATCTCATCAACTGGCCAAAAATAGTTATCATCTTCCACAGAACAGGCATTGTTCCAAGCTCAAAGGAGAAGGAAAGAAGTCAATCAAAGTCCTTGACCTCCAAGAAGTCTACATTTTTATAGGCACCCAGGTTTCTTGCACCTACATCCAGAGGCAAGGTTCCCAAACACAATACCGACTGCCCATATTTCCATGTGGCAACAACCAGGTGCTGGAGGTTCACAGTGCAGAAGCTGTTAAGGTAATCGGCAGGCATAACAAGTCTCCTGAGAACACCCCCTGCTGCCTGCCAGGCCTTACAACGAAAGTGAAATTCCCGGAAGGCAACAAGTAGCAAACAAAGTTCACCCCACACAGGTGGCTGAATTCGCTTTACACACAACACTTCCTTGTTTGCAAGTCACCACTCTGCTTCTAGTCCCACCCCAGGTCATCAACACCAGCATCATGAAGCCTGGCCTCCGAGATCCAGGGGACCTTTGAGACTCCCACCTCCCACTCCCAGAAATGAATACGAGCTAGAGTGGGAACAACCTGTGGGAGGGTGCATCTGGCAGCTAAGGGTGAAACAGTGTGCCTCTCCTGCCCCATCAACAAAGAGAAAGGGAAACCTGCTCCAAGAGACCAAAACATAGCAAAGAACAAAACGTTGGTGGTCAAATGAAAAGGCTTAGATTTCTTCCTCCTGTGTATCCTGCCAATGAACACTGGGCTGCAGAAGAAAAGGAAGGAAATAAATAAGCAAAACACCCCCCCCACCCCACCCCCACACACAAATAGAATGGAGTCCAGGATCCTTAACCCATATTGGCTCAAGTGAAATCTCATTCAAATTAAGGGCGCAAACTTGCAAATACCTATCCTGACAGTTCCACAGGGTCCCATCCCACCTTTCCCACCTTTCCGTGCCCCAGAGTACCTTCTACCCCCAAAGTGAGATACAAATGCCTCCAAGTACCACTGGATTCCTCTGCTTCCATGTGGATGATGTGGAGGTCCCCAAAGCAGTCAGGGAGTCAAACACCTAGCTTTCCCAAGCCCTAGTACCCTCATACTTCCCAACCAAAGTTCCCATCACACCAAGGAGTCTTTTCCCACTGAGACCCCTGGGCTAGCAGTGATAAAAAAGGGCCTCGGGTCACTGCTAAACATCTATTGAAAGGTCAGACTAAGAAATTCAGGTGCCAAGGTCATCAATCCAAGTTGTAAATGCCTTGACGAAAGAGAATGGGTCATTCTTCTTTGTCCCCCATTGTCTACCACAGAGCCTGGCACCTGAGAGCAAAGCCCTCAGAGTTCATCGACAATGACTTCCTAAATGAGCTGGTGATTTAGTGCCCTACTCAGCCCAAAGAATACCCCCTAGAAATGGCTGGGGGTGAAGACAGCCAGAGAAACCACCAGATGACAATTTCAAAATAGCACCCACAGTCCAAGTGGTAGCCTCTGAGAGAAGGATACAGCCAGCCACAGAGGCCTGTGACTCCATGCTAAAAGCCCAAGAAAGGAGGGAGGAAGGGAAGCAGAAATATGACAGTAAAGAAAGGAAGTGAACACTTAGAGGGGAGGCTGGAAGAATTCTTTTTTTAGGCACATCAGACGCTCAGATATTTACAAACATCATCTATCATGTTATGATGGCAAGCATGCTAGGAAGTTCAAGGAAGAGCAATTTCTAAAAATATTTAAAACATGTAGGTATATATTTTCCAAACAGAAACAGGTACCTGTCAGTGGCCCAGATTCTGCCTTGTGACTTGCTGTAAAACCTCCATCTCCCATTCCATCCCCCACATAGTAGAAATTGGAAGAAAAAAAATGAATATTTAAAGGAGTTGAAGGCTGCTGGTATGGTAATTTCTAATGCAGGTCTTAAATACACTATTTCTTTAAAATTAAGAATAAAACTATACAATCACAAATAATGCTTATTTTACTGCTACAGTCTCATATTAAAAAAAAAAAAATGGGAATCTTAGTTCCAAGTCTCCATCTGCCAACTCAGTCTCAGTGACACATGCCACCAGACCAGTGAGAGCCCAGCAAAGAGGTTCCCCAGAAGCAGACAATGGGAGATAAAGACTCTAATATCTAGATCTGCTTCTGCTGTGGCCACCAACATGCCCTGGGAGAGTTCAGGTTTTCTACCTGTTTTACCAAAGAAGTTGTCAGTCCCTGCCATTCTCTGGCTCACCCAGTTCAGGGACGCAAGTATGCAAGAAACTCTACCTAGGTTAGAGGAGGTGCAAGGGCAGGAGGTAGGGGCTGTTCTTGTTGGTCTTGCTGCCACAAAGTGGCTATCCAATTTGTGTGCCTAAGTTCCAGAATCTCCCAATCTCTGTCTGGTTGACACAATCCATCCAGGCCATTTCCATTGGGACCAAACCTCGAATGTGTGGTACAGGAAACTCCTCTTGCCTCGTTCACACCAGTCACTCCTTTAGGGACGATGTGCAGTGTTCCATTCTTTCAACCATATCTTGATTCCAGTTCTGAATGAACCAAACAACTTCCGCCAGCTCTGGACAGACACCCCATCAGACTCACCCTGGCACTGCACAGCCCAGACACGCAGAGAGGAACTAGCCCTATCCCAGCCTAAGCTGAGCATCCTTCTCACAGCTATCCATTCTACTGGTTGAGGTCCCAAAGTCAAATTTATCCACCTTAGATTCAGCAGAAGAGGCTAGAAAAGGTACATGGCTTTAATAAAAGAGCCCAGAGGTTCTTCGAGGACATCAGCATCCAGCCTCAACCAAAACTTTTGAAGCCCTGGTGAGAACAGTACATCTATCTTTCAGCTCTGGAAGCTTTCATCCCATCATAGGGAAGGAGCTAATATTTATTGAGAAGCTTTATGCCAGGCACTACACTAAGCACTGACATATATTATGTCATTTAATCCTCACAGCAACTCTGTGAGGTAAGTACTATTATTATTATTTCGTAGATGAGTAACTAAGATTTTAGAGGGCATAAGAAAGTGTCCTGAGATCTCACTATCTCAAATCCAGAGCTGGACTTGAAGCCAATTGTATATGATTTCAAAATCTGTGGTTTTTCTATTGTTCTACATTCCCACTTTTAAAAAGAAAACAAAACCAGGAAAGTGGATTATAGCTTACGCTGAGTAAAATTCCCAAGATGCTTTGTTTACAGCCCAGCCTATATTCTTGTAGAACCTGGACTTCTCTGCTTGGAACTTGTGCTAATATGCATAACTCCACCCCTAACCCCAATGTGGTCAACTTCCCTCACTACAGTGTAGCCTAGCTCAGGCACAGCCCCCAAGCTGTCCCCATCTTAGGAAAAAGGATACAGCCAGGAGAACGTCAGCTGCTTCTTGCTGGCTCCATTCCTGGAGCCCTAGGCTCCTTCAACAGCACAAATCAAAGTGTTTTAGGGTCCCTGTTTGTTCTCCCCTATGAACACTTATAGAGCTGAAAAATGGCATAAATATTAGAGATGGTTTTTGCTTCAGTGTCAGCATGAGCTGGGCCAGGATCATTCACCTGGCTGACCATCAGAGTCATGATGATAATCATTTACATTTTGGACCAAAGCCATATGGCTGCCCCTTGATGCCACCCTCCAGTGAGCCCCATTCCCCCATCAGTGTTCCCCTGCTCACCTGCTCAGAGTCCCCCGAGGGGCCTTAGTGCCTCCAGCTCCGTGGGTGATGCTGGAATTCTTGTTGGCAGTCATGGTCATTTCGGCTTTCTGAAAACCCAGAGCCCTGCAAAGAAGACAAGGCCTATAAGCCAAGTTTCCATGGGCAGCCAAAAGCACCTCAAACATTTCCAGATGACCTCCAAAACTGCCAAGAGGGTTTGTGTGGCAGTGGTAGGAACCACTTTCCCACATATATTTAATTCCAAGTGTTATGGCTTAGGAGGAGCCTCAAGGGACCCCTGATCTGAGTTAGGGAATGAGTCTAGGAGCTAACAGATAACTTACCACTTCACAGAAAATGACAAAACTCCATCTCCATCCTACCTCTTTTTGTTTCTTAGAAGTCCCAAACTTCTAGCATGCCATAGAGACTTTACAAATTCCATCTTATTTGCATACCTCCCAAACAACTATTTATTCAGCATTTTTCTTGAATCAACCTGAAACAGACTTGCTTGTCTCAAAATGTTTAACCTTGTTCTATACAAGTAATCATTTAGTCATTCAACAAACACAAATGTTTACTGAGCACCCATGTCCTAGGCACTGCCATCCAGCAAAGAATGAAACAAAGTCTCTGCCCTCAGGGAGCTTACATCTCAGTGGGGAGAAACAGGCAATAAACCTGCACATGTCACATATGTGTGATACATCAGTGTACATTTGTGTATAATACGTACAATACGAAGAAGAAAATGATGCAGGGTAGGTGGGGAGTAAAGAAGATATGTTATTTTATTTTATCTTATTTCACTTTTTTAAAATGTTTATTTATTTTGAGAGGGAGAGAGAGAGAGCGCGCGAGCAGGGGAGGGGCAGAGAGAAAGGAGAGAGAGAATTCTAAGCAGGATCTGCGTTGTTAGTGCAGAGCCCAATGTGGGGGCTCCAACTCAGAAATGGTAAGATCATGACCTGACCCAAAATCAAGAGTCGGATGCTCAACCGACTGAGTCACCCAGCCCCCCACCAAGAATATCTGTTATTTAAAAAAAAAAAATTTTTAATGTTTATTTATTTTTGAGAGAGAGACAGACAGACAGACAGACAGAGCATGAGCAGGGGAGGGGTAGAGAGAGAGGGAGACACAGAATCCAAAGCAGGCTCCAGGCTCTAAGCTGTCAGCACAGAGCCCAATGCAGGGCTCAAACTCACCAACCAAGAGATCATGACCTGAGCTGAAGTTGGATGCTTAACTGACTGAGTCACCCAGGTCCCCTGAAGATCTGTTATTTTAAATAAAATGTTTAGGGAAGAATATTCTGATAAAGTAACATACAAGCCAACACCATAAAATTATGAGCTATCATTTTTTTCTAACATCCATTAAGATAAAAGTAATATATTTTATGGTATTTAAGTACTGACAAAGTGAAAAATATCCATTCATGTACTGTAAAGAGTTAGCTAATATATCATTATCCTTTAGGGAACATTATTTTATGCTAAAATAATAAAAGGAAGAAAAAGGTTATAACTTAAGAGTACATCCAGATTGGAAAGGAAGAAGTAGAATTATCTCTTAGTTGCAGATGGTATAATCTTGTACACAGAAAATCCAAAGGATTCCACTAAAATACTCTTAAGCTAATATATAAAGTCAAGCAAGTTTTCAGGATACAGAGTAATATTTTTTTAAATCAATTTTACTTCTAAATAATGACAGTGAGGGATACCTGGGTGGCTCAGTCGGTTAAGTATCTGACTCTTGGGTTTTGGCTCAGGTCATGATCTCACAGTTCGTGAGTTCCAGCCCCACACTGGGCTCGGCACTAACAGTGCAGAACCTGCTTGGGATTCTCTCATGTTTGTTCTCTCTCTCCCTCTCTCTCTCTCTCTCTTTCTCAAAAATAAATAAACATTAAAAAAATTTTTTTAAATAAAAATAAATAAAAGACACCCATGAGTGGGGGATATTATTTGCAAATCACATATCTGCTAAGAAGCTCGTATCCAGAATATATAAAGAATTCTTTCAATTCAATAATAAAAAGACAAATAACTCAATTAAGAAGTAGACAAAGGAAGGTGCCTGGGTGCCTCAGACAGCTAAGCATCCAACTCTTGTTTTCAGCTCAGGTTATGATCTCACAGTTTATGGGATCAAGTCCCACCTTAGGATCTGTGCTGACAGTGCGGGGCCGATTGGGATTCACTCTCTCTCTCAAAATAAATAAACTTAAAAAAGTAAACAAAGGATTTGAATAGACATTTCTCTAAAGTTGTAAAATTTGCCAATAAGCCCATGAAACAATGTTCAACATCACTAGTCATCAGAGAAATAGAAATCAAAACTACAAGAAGGTATTGCCCTTGGGTATTGCACACCCACCAGGATGGCTATAATCAAACAGACAGATAAAAACAAATGTTACTATACAGAAAAAGCATTTGACAAAATAAAGCATCCTTTCTTGATAAAAACCCTCAAGAAAGTAGGGACAGAAGGATCTACTTCAAGTTCATAAAAGCCATATATGAAAGACTCACCGCTAATATCATCCTCAATGGGGAAAAACTGAGAGCTTTCCCCCTAAGATAAGGAACACAACAAGGATGTCTACTCTTACCACTGTTATCTAATCAGACAACACAAAGAAATAAAATGCATCCAAATCAGTAAAGAGGAAGTCTTTACTCTTCTCAGACAATGTGATACTCTATGTGGAAAACCCAAGAACTCCACCAAAAAACTGCTAGAACTTATACACAAATTCAGCAAAGTCGCAGGATATAAAATCAATGCACAGAAATCAGTTGCACTTCTATACACCAATAATGAAACAGCAGAAAGAGAAATCAAGGAATTGATCCCATTTACAATTGCACAAAACACCATAAAATACCTAGAGTAAACCTAACCAAAGAGGTAAAAAAAATCTATACACAGAAAACTATAGAAAGCTTATGAAAGATATTGAAGAAGACACACAAAAAAAGGAAAAATATTCCATGCTCATGGATTAGAAGAACAAATATTGTTAAAATGTTGATATTATCCAAAGTAATCTACATATTCAATGCAATCCCTATCAAAATAACACAAGCATTCTTCACAGAGCTAGAAAAAACAATTCTAAAATTTGTATGGAACCAGAAAAGACTCCAAATAGCCAAAGTAATGTTGAAAAAGAAAACCAAAGCTGGAGGCATCATAATTCTGGACTTCAAGGTGTATTACAAAGCTGTAATCATCACGACAGTGTGGCACAAAACAAACACATAGATCAATGGAACAGAATAGAGAACCCAGAAATGGACCCACAAACGTATGGCCGACTAATCTCTGACAAAGCAGGAAAGAATATGTAATGGAATAAAGACAGTCTCTTCAGCAAATGGTGCTGGGAAAACTGGACAGCGAAATGCAGAAGAATGAACCTGGACTACTTTCTTACACCATACACAAAAATATACTCAAAATGGATGAAAGACCTAAACATAAGATAGGATGCCATCAAAATCCTAGTGGAGAAAACAGGCAACCCCTTTGACCTCAGCTGCAGCAACGTCTTACTTGACACATCTCCGGAGGCAAGGGAAACAAAAGCAAAAATGAACTATTGGGACCTCATCAAGATAAAAAGCTTCTGCACAGCAAAGGAAACAATCAGCAAAACTAAACAGCAACGATGGAATGGGAGAAGATATTTGCAAATGAATATCAGATAAAGGGTTATTACCCAAAATCTATATGAGAACTTATCAAACTCAACACCCAACACACAAATAATCCAGTGAAGAAATGGGCAAAAGACATGAATAGACACTTCTCCAAAGAAGACACCTAAATGACTAACAGACACATGAAAAAATGCTCAACATCACTCATAATCAGGGTAATACAAATCAAAACCACAATGAGATGCCACCTCACACACGTCAGAATGGCTAGCATTAACAACTCAGGCAATAACAGATTTTGGTGAGGATGCGGAGAAATGAACCATTTGCACTGTTGGTGAGAGGGCAAACTGGTGCAGCCACTCTAGAAAACAGTATGGAGGTTCCTCAAAAAATTAGAAATAGAACTATCCTACAACCCAGCAATTACACTGCTAAGTATTTATCCAAAGGATACAGGAGTGCTGATTCAAAGTGGCACATGCACCCCAATATTTATAGCAGTACTATCAACAATAGCCAAAGTATGGAAAGAGCCCAAATGTCCATTGATAGATGAATGGATAAAGAAGATGTGGTACACACATACACACACACACACACACACACACACACACACACACACACACACACAGGAATATTACTTGGCAATCAAAAAGAATGAAATCTTGCCACTTGCAACAACGTGGATGAAACTAGAGTATATTATGCTAAGCGAAATAAGTCAGTCAGGAAGACAAATATCATATGATTTCACTCATAAGTGGAATTTAAGATATAAAACAGATGAACATAAGGGAAGGGAAGCAAAAATAATATAAAAACAGAGAGAGAGACAAACCATAAGAGACTCCTAAATACAGAGAACAAAGTGAGGGTTGCTGGCAGGATGTTGGGTGGGGGGATGGGCTACATGGATGAGAGGCATTAAGGAGGACACTTGTTGGGATGAGCACTGGGTATTGTATGCAAGTGAGGAATCACTAAATTCTATTCCTGAAATCATTATTACACTATATGTTAACTAAATTGTATTTAAATTTAAAAACTCTGTAAAGTAATGGTGTAAAATCAAGTTGATATATATGTGTGAGTTTGTATATGTATATGTATGTTCATACTTATGCAGAACTCTAGATTTTTTTCTTGTTAGCATAAAATTTAAATTTTCATGAAGAGATATGCCACTTCTTGGACTTATTTGATGGTAGAATTCCTTCCCACTTTTTTTCTCAGAATACTAATTTGTGTCTAGAACAGGGGTAGGTAAATTTTTCTGTAAGGCCTAAATAATAAATATCTTAGGCTATATAGGTCATACAGTCTCTGTTCCAATTACTGAACTCTTCACATAATATGAAAATAGCCACTGATTGTATGTAAATTAATAGGCACAAACGATTACGTTTCAGTAAAACTGTATTTACAAAACCAAGTGGTGAATGTCTGGGATTTGGCCAATGGACCATGGTTTCCTGACCCTTGCTATAGTAGAACATTTGTTTACTAAGACAGTTTAGATGATGTTACAGGACATTATATTCACTGATGGTTTATAAAGTGCTAGAGTAGACCAGGCACTTTATCTAGCTCTATCCACTGCAAGCCTCAGAATCTTGAGTCCAATAGTTAGGTAGAGCATATGCAATAAAGATATCTGTAAAAATAAGAGAATTAAAAATTAAAAAATTAAGGGGCACTTGGGTGGGTCAGTCTATTAAGCATCTGACTTCGGCTCAGGTCATGGTCTCACGGTTCATGGGTTCGAGCCCCACATCAGGTTCTGTGTTCACAGCTGAGAGCCTGGAGCCTGCTTCAGATTCTGTGTCTCCCTCTCTCTCTACCCCTCCCCTGCTCATGCTCGGTTTCTCTCTCTCTCTCTCTCAAAAATAAATAAATGTTAAAAAAAATTTTAGTGAGGCTGTGGAGAAACTGGAACTTTCATTCATTGCTGGTGAGAATGTACAATGGTGCAAACATTTTGGAAAACGTTTTGGCAGTTCCTCAAAAAGTTATACACAGAGTTACCATATGACCCAGCATGATCCACTCCTAGGTTTATACCCAAGAGCAATATAACTGTGTCCACACAAATATCTGTACACAAATGTTCGTAACAGCATTATTCATAGTAGCCAAAAAGTGGAAACAAATCCAAATGATCATCAGTGAATGAATGCATAAACAAAGTATGGTATATCCATACAATGGAATATTATTCACACATAAAAAGGAATGAGAAATACTGATACATTCTATAACATGCATGAAACCTCGTGCCAATTTCACAAAATGTCCAGAATAGGCAAATCTATACAGACAGAAAGTAAATTAGTAATTGCCTAAGTTGGGTTGAGAGTGGCACACTTGGGAATGACTGCAATGAATTTGGGCTTCTTTTTGGGGTGAAAAAAAAGTACTGGAATTAGATAGTGGTGATGGCTGCACAACTCTGAACATACTAAAACAAGTAAAATGTATGAATTTTATAGTATGTAAGTTATATCTCAAGATAGTTGTTCAAATAAAACTTAAGGACAAAAAAAAAAAAAAACCCTTTTTTTAAGTGCCCTGAGGAGTGGATGTGAGAGAGAACACAACTGATACACCAAGCATATTTCTAGTGTGAACGTACATTCTGGCCTGAACTAGCACCCCCTTCCTGGAAGCTGAACAGCCATTCTCACTCTGATTGGTATTCCCATCACACAGACCAAAATGAAGTATATTTGGATGTGAAAGTTAAACATATTTGTTTACATCCAGATGGCTAACAGAACCATGAAAAGATGCTCAACATCACTCACCATTAGGAAAATACAAATCAAAACCACAATGAGGAACCACCTCACACCTGTCAAAATGGCTAAAATTAACAACTTAAGCAACAAGAGATGTTGGTGACGATGTGGAGAAAGAGGAATACTTTTGCACTATTGGTGGAAATGCAAACTGGTGCAGCCACTCTGGAAAACAGTATGGAGGTTCCTCAAAAAATTAGAAATAGAACTATCCTACAACCCAGCAATTGCACTACTAGGTATTTATCCAAGGAATACAAAAATGCTGATTTGAAGGGACACATGCACCCCAATATTTATAGAAGCACTATAAATGTGTGTGTGTGTGTGTGTGTGTGTGTGTGTGTGTGTGTGTATATATATATATATATACACATAAAATGGAATATTATTTTAGGGTGTGTATGTGTGTGTATATATATATATATATATATATATACACACACACATGTATATATGTATATGTGTGTGTGTGTGTGTGTATATACATATATATATATATGGACTATTATTTGGCAATCAAAAAGAATGAAATCTTGCCATTTGCAACAACATGGATGGACCTAGAGGGTATTATGCTAAACGAAATAAGTCAGTCAGAGAAAGACAAATATGTGATTTCACTCATATGTGGAATTTAAGAAACCCAAAAGATGAACATAGGGGAAGGGAAGGAAAAATAAGAAGAGAGAGGGAGGCAAGCCATAAGAGACTCTTATATACAGAGAACAAACTGAGGGTTGCTGGAGGGGTGTTGGGTGGAGGGATGGGCTAAGTGGGGGAGGGGGACACTTGTTGGGATGAGCACTGGGTGTTATATGTAAGTGATGCATCTCTCGGGGCGCCTGGGTGGCACAGTCGGTTAAGCGTCCGACTTCAGCCAGGTCACGATCTTGCGGTCCTGAGTTCGAGCCCCGCGTCAGGCTCTGAGCTGATGGCTCAGATCCTGGAGCCTGTTTCTGATTCTGTGTCTCCCTCTCTCTCTGCCCCTCCCCCGTTCATGCTCTGTCTCTCTCTGTCCCAAAAATAAATAAAAAATAAACGTTGAAAAAAAAATTAAAAAAAAAAAAAGTGATGCATCTCTCAATTCTACTCCTGAGGCCACTATTATACTATATGTTAACTAACTTGGATTTAGAAAAAAAAAAATTTAAACATATTTATTTACAGCCACTAAAGGCCTTAATCCTAGAGGCTGTCTTATTACCTTGGTGCAGAATAGCAATTGGTCTCAATGGCAAAAAATAAGCCCAACCGTAATTTTTGTTATCATTCCTAGTTCTCTCCTAATTTCAATATGAAATGCACTTCCTCTAATTTCTTTAGCTTCATCATGGAGGCTCTCCAGATTGTGTTTTTATTGATGGTGGGAGCAGGTAAAGTGGGAGTTGGAAAGGGAGGAAGAAGCCAGCAGGCATCAGGTGATAGTAATGAAACGTCCCTCCATTGTGAAGACTGCAGATGCTTTTGAAAGAAAACGAAACCTGAGACTCACTTTTATCCTTCATTAAGCAGAGAAAACCCTTCTCTATCTGTTAGGGAAAAAAATCTTTAAACCTAAGTATACAGCATAATGTTAGTGATGATGGTGATGATGAGGATGATAATGAGGAGGAGGAGAAGTCAATCTTGCACCAGCCTGTGCACACTGGCTCTCAGCCCCATGCCAAGTTAAGTGCTTGGCATATGGCTGTGTGCACAACAGAAGGAAGGGAGAGAAAAGGCAGCCTCTGGAAGCTTTCCCAGGCCAGTTCTCAGGGTCCTCAGGGAGCACAGCACTACAAGGAATCAACTTGCTAAGTATGAGCTTTCAACCGTGCCCATAGTAACAATGGTCACAATAATCATCATAACCCATCAAAACAACACTAGACATGCTCTAGCAGCTCCAGGGCAGGTCCTTAGGGAAAGGGCAGAAGATTTGTGGAAAGACCAGAAACTGAAAAATATTAAAATAACATGATAAAAAATATATTCTTTCTTCTCCCATATTTCCGATCTAAGGAGGGTGGACCCACTGCTCACAAATGCTTTTACGTAGTTGAATATGAGAACACAGAGCCAACTTAGTAAGAAAGAAAAATACAGATGACTTTGACATTTCTTGGGCCAAGAAGAAAAATCCTGTGAAGAGGTAACCAAGAGAGGAGTGGATCAAAATTGTTACAAGGCCTATGGCAAGGACTCTTGATCACACTTCTGCAAGATCGCAGCTGCTAGCCTCAAAAGTAGCCTAGGAGTTCAGGCATCTTAGGCAGGCACTGCTGAGAACCCCAGACAGGCCTGCTAAGTCAGAAGAACAGAGATGCCAACTCATCATGCTTCCTCCCACCTGCTCTCACTAGGCCAGGTCTATCAGCTCAGGGAATAATCTAGGGGCTTGAGGAACTAAGGCACAGGCTAACCCTTTACACCTGAAGCTCAGACGTGAGCACTCTGCATGGCTGGCTTCCTGGGGGGCACTGCTTCTCCCAGGGCCCTAAGAGCAACTCCAGGTTCTCATCTATGCTTTCAGTCTGATACCTTGGCTAGTCGGGCTGCAAGGAGAGAAGACACTCCAGTTAGAGGAAATAGCCACTGAGCATGGAGCAGAGAAGGGAACTGAGACACTGTTTTGTTCTCAGGCCCATCAGTGGCAAAGTCCAAGAAGAAACTGCTTGTTTAGAAAGTGAATTGTTCAATTAGCATCTACGACCAATGACAAATTGCTCAAAACCCTAGCTCTAACAAATTATAGACAACTATCTGAAGAGTCAGGACTATCCAGAGAAAGGACTTAATTAGGTACCCCCAGAATTTTTCTATAAACTGCATTGAGACAGACAAACCACAGTCCCAGGTACTTGAGGTGCAGTGGGAAGAACACCTGATTTGGGGTCAAATAACTAAGTCCAACCCTGCCTCTATCAACTGCTAGTTAAGTGACACTGAACAAGTGAGTTTCAAAGACTAAACTTTGTCACTATAAGAGCAATAATAATAACATGACCTACCTCACATGATTGCCTGGCATACAAAAGCTTAATAAAAGGTTTTTCTTCCAGATCATGCTTCTGTGGGTATGTGAAAGGCAACCATTCTTGACCTTAAGTCATTTTCAGAGTCGCTGGTACTGTCATTCAATCTGTTTGCTATACTATGCTAAGCACTATGCAAACGTACTAGAATATAAAAATGGACAGACACGGTCCTTGCCCTAGAGGATGTAACAATAAAGGGACAAGAGTCAAGTAAAAAGTGTACCCCAGGAATGTCTCATAGGGAAGTGACATTTGAAGTGAGCCTCAACCTATTTGTTACCCACAGTTAGAGGGCCTAAGGAAAAGCAAAGGTACATTTATTAAGACATGCTGCTACATTCTTTATATAATTGTAATACCTGAAGTTATAAGTGCTTCACATGTATTAAATCACTTAATCCTAGTAACAACTTTATGGAGTAGGTATTATTTACACATATCAAGGAAACCAAGGTACAGAGCAGTTAAATAGCTTGCCTCAAGTCACTTGGCTAGAAAGTGGCCACACAGGCACTTGAGCCTGCACCAGTGCCACAGCTCAGAGCCAGGACCCTGCATTATCTCTAATCATCTTCTGATTCTGCTCTCACCATCCTGCAAGGTAGTGATGATACAGGCCCATTTTTCCAATCAGGAAATTTAGTTTCAAAGAGACTGAATGATTGGCCCAAGATCACTCACGCAGCGAAGAAACAGAACAGGAATGTGGCCTCAGCTCTGTCTGACTCCACTGTGCACTCACTTGCCTTAACATCAGTGGGCTGCTTGTTAAAAATAGAGTCCCAGGCCCCACCTCCACCTCCTGAATGAGAATCTATAGGAATGGGGACTAGAAATTTGCATTTTAAGCTAGTTTATACACCTGTAAGTGTGAAAACTTCTGTCCTACCACTTTCTGAGGACTTGGGAAGGTACAAAGGGTCACTACTGACTACCCTCCTAAGGATTTTCCCAGCTATAAGCAAATAAAAGATGGATGTTCATTCAGCTCCTCTTCCTCCTCCCACCCCTCAGCTGCTCCCACCCTGCACAGAACCACTGACCCTCAAAGACAAAGGAGCAGGTACAATATGAGATCTATAATACAATATGGATAATAATATGAAAGCATTATCAATGTCTCCTCTAAACAGTTACTCAATTTTCTGGTGTGCCCAGTGTTCTTATATCTCAAAACAACTCTTCCTGCCACTCACCTCTGGTACCTAACATCCACCTTCCTCACTTTCTCCTCACTTTGAACTCCTGGGAAAAAGAGTTTATACCTGAAGACATAAACTGGTGTCTGCAAGACATAAACTGATGGTTTGCAAGAGCAAAAAAATATGTCTTATCTGGCCCTCCCTTTATTTTTAAATAATTTGAATTGTCAAACATTTTATTTTTTTAACATTTATTTATTTTTGAGAGAGAGAAACAGAGAGTGCGCAGGGGAGGGGCAGAAAGAGAGGAAAAAACAGAATCTGAAGCAGCTCTAGGCTCCAGGTTCCAGGCTCTGAGCTGTCAGCACAGAGCCCGATCGATGCAGGGCTCGAACTGGTGAATCACAAGATCATGACCTGGGCCGAAGTCAGAGGCTCAACCAACTGAGCCACCCAGGCACCCCTAGTTGTCAAACACTTTTAAAAAGTGGGTGGGTACAAACAAAATGCAAATAAAAATCAGATTCTGGCTTCTCTTGAAAAACCAGAAAATCTGATGTCACTGCATTTCTGTGTGGCAACAACTGACTAGACTGAGTAAAAGTGGCCCATTTATTTTTTATTTTTTTTTTTTGAGAGTGAGAGAGACAGTGTGAACAAGGTAGGGGCACAGAGGGAGAGACAGAGAATCCCAAGCGGGCTCTGCACTGTCAGCGGGGAGCCTGATGCGGGACTCAAACTCAGGAACCAAACCATGAGATCACTGACCTGAGCCGGAACCAAGAGTTGGACGCTGGACCGACTGAGCCACCCAGGCGTCCCAGAAGTGGCTCACTTAGATGCAGCAAACTCTCTCCAATTTACCGCTGTCCCTGCCCACCCAGTGCCTACAGCTGGCCAGCTTTACTCAGCTCTGTGACCTGACTCTATCAGCAGGTGAGTGCTACAGCCCCAGCCTGAGTCCCAGCAGGGAAAGGTTAGGAGGTACCGTACCAGAAGCATGCTTCCTGTGGAGCATCCACACAAAGCCTCTGTACAGCTGGGCCTGAGCAGTGCAGGGAAGAGGAGCCTAGTCTAGTCCAGGGCACTGCCTCTTAGTCACTTGAAACCCCCCATTTCCTCTCCTCACTGTCACTGGAGGAAAGACCTCTGAAAGGCTCCCAGCTTTTGCTCAGGCTAGCCTTCATCTTGCAACTCTCTCTCCCACTTCTTCTCCCTACAATCCAATCCCATGACCACAGAGAATATCTGTGTTCTCTGAAGGTCCAAGAAGGGACCATCAGGTCAGTCTCTTAAGGGAGTTCCTTCTGAGGGATGCCCAGACTCTAAGAATGAACCTTCCTATCCTAGAGCAAAAAAAAACCTGTTTCCCTTTGTTTAGGTGATATTTCTAAATGTCTGTATGATACTTTTCTGCAGGCCTAATTGTGGATGTGACAATATGCCTTGCCCTGAAGGAGGAGACATAGGAAGCTTGAGAGTGATGAGGAAAAGACACAGGCATTTGGAAGAAAGCCTCCCATTTTGCTAGGGTTAAAGTCGCCATTGAGAGGAAAGACAGTCACTGTCAAGCACTCTGTTTTACTGGTCCAGGTAAGAAGTCAAGACACCTGACAAAGGAAACCTCTAAACCATGTAAGAGAATTTCTGCTAACAACTACATTCCACTCATTTCTTAAGCAATCTCCCACGTGGATGTGGCAGCTTAGGAAGCAGCCCAAAGAGAAGGAACAGGTGGGAAAGGGAACAGAGCTCCATGTGTGCCCTGAGAACCTGGTTGCAGCCTGGAGACTGTACAGGTCTGTACAGCTGTCATCTGACCATGGTGGGGTCAACATTCCTACTACCCCTGCTCAGGGAACACCTATTCAGACCCTCCTTACCTTCTTACTGACTCCCTCCTGCAACCTTTCCTCATCACTGGTCCCTGGCCAAGAAAAGGAACAGACCAGCAACTCCCTGGAGGAGGGCTTAGGTCTTTAATTTCCTCCTTCAAGAGTCCCAGCAACCAATATTGGCTCTACCAGCTTCAGGGAGGATCATCATTAGAATGAGTTCCCTTTAACCATGCAAACCAGAGTTCCCAAAAGAGTGTTTGAGTCTTTCCTTCTCTCCAGCAGATGTCCTTGGATTAGACTAAGGTGGGAGGGAAGGGCTTTGTCTCCCTTTCATGGCTCTGCCTGGACTAACAGCTCACCTGCACAGCCTCTCTGTTGCTTGGCATTCCTAGGAAGTTCAGCGACACTGCTCTCCCGCCATGCTGGCCTCCTCTGTCCCCACATGGCTGAGAAAGCTATGGGGCAGTTCTAGCTACTTCTTCCCTGGGTGCTCAACTAAATGTGAACTGACTTGTTAACTGATGACAGAAGAGGACCCCCAGGGAGTCAGAGGCAAGGATGACAAAGGGCCCTAGAAATTCCACACAGGGCATATCCTTTAAAGTGTGCTCCTTCTCTTCCCAAAGTCACAGCTGCTGTAAAGCTGATGAGAGTTTCCCACTGTGGCTGCCACCCAGTCAGACTGTCAATGGCAGGCCTTTTCCTTCTACCCCTCAGCCGATCTTGTCCACCTCGAGGCTTTCAATCAATCTCCTCACAAGTATCCCTATTATCTTCCTGAACGCTGCTTCAGTAACAAGTTCTCATCCAACACACCCACAAGGAAAGGCTGTTCCTGGGAATCTTGCCTTCATCTCATTCACGCTGGCTTCTCTTCCTTCATCCCCCTTTTCCTCCCCTCCTTTCCCGATTCATTTCTTATTGGTTATCTGCCCAAAACCTGTCTTTGGCTCTGCCGTGCCTAAAATCAAGGGCTTACAAGGAAAGGGGACAAAGTGGGCTCAGAGTTTGGCTGGGTAGGCACCAAAAGCTTTAGAAAGGGAGCCAGGAATGATCTTCTCAACTCTATCCCATACTTCCCTCCAAAATGCCAGACCCTTTTTCTCTGTCACTACCTCTACATACCTTATACCTTGGAGCCTTTCCATGCCAGCCCCAGGTTCTCAGATTCTAGGTCCAGAAAGCTCTTCAAGCAAAAATGTCAAGGGAATCATAAGTCTGGTCAAGTGGAGAGGAACTGAGATTTGTTTTGCTGGGAAGTCAGAAATGCTGGGTGTTTTTACAGGTCACCATGAGGCTGAAATCTTCCTCATGCAGCCACGGGAAAAGATGGTTTTTGTTGTTGTTGTTGAATAATAATCAGAAAAAAAAATAAGCTCTTTCCATCTTTTCACTGTCCATTTATCACTCCCACATCCTCTTTCCCAACCCTCCTCCTCAAAGAGGCCTATAAGTTTGGGTTTTCAACCTCAACCATTTTCAATCCCTTTTCCTGCCAGATGGTCCTTCTCCACTTCAGTACAGATTCTGTGGAGGTTGGAAGCTGGGTTTAAATGTTTCCTGAAAGCCTGAAATGGGGTGAGGGCTTGTTAGGCAATTGCAGGCCAAAGGAAATCTGGTGGCTTCCAAGATAGTTTTAAAAACCCAGACATGGCTGTTTCAGCTGGTCTGGAAACTCAGCCTGTCAGCAAGCAGCTGAACCCAGCTCTGCCAGGACAGCAGAGCCTGCTCTGTCGAATGACTTGGCAGCACTTGGAAAAAGAAAGTAGAACAGAGGCTTGCCCCACAAAGAGCCCTGCTCCTTGGGGCTAACCACTGCCCTCGTTCACTTTGGCAAGAAGTGGATCCCATAATCATGATGATGATTCAAAGGCCACAGACCTGTCTCACACAGTGCCTTCCTCCGGCCAGCCACAGCAGACTGGTTGCCATTTCCTGCAGATGCCAATAATGTTCATGTCTTTAAGGTTTTGTTCAACCAATTCCTTCTATCTTGATGTCCTCCTCCCCCACTCTTTCTTGAATATTCAACTCAAGTGTCAACTTCTTTCTGAAGCCTTTCTTGATCCTAAATCTTGACCTCCTTCTCCCCCTTCCCATGCTTTCCAGTCTAGGTGAACTCAACCTGACTGATGGAAAGATGCCTTCCCTGCTCTAAAAAACACACCACCCACAAGCCAACTTTCTCAGAAGAAGACTAGGGAATAGTAAGGGCCAAAGGGACTGCACAAGTCTCCATACTTCCATTCTTCTATCTGTAGCATTAGGCAGAATATCCCACCTCTATAATGAGAACACAGAGACCAATGAGAAGCCATCTACAAAAAACAGAGGATACTCAGAACCAAGAGGGAACACACTTGAAGTCTCTAGTCAGTGGGTTAGCTTTCCCCCATTCTCAATCTTAAAATCTCTTTCCTTTTTCTTACTCTTCTAGCTGACTTTGCTTCCTGTTTCACTGAGAAAACAGTAACTATCAGAGCAGACCCTCAATAACCTACCACCAGCATTAGTGCAGATCTTGTCACCTTTCTGCTGAAAACCCTGACATGGCTCCCAAAGTAAAAGCAAGTCTTTTTACTCATAAGTAAAATGACTCACAAGGCCCTTCATGAGATCTTTGACCTCCTTTCAACTATTCTTCCCCTTACTCTTTCCACACTAGCCACACTGCCTCCTTGTTGCTTTCTCAAACACCCAAAGCATGTGCTACCTCAGGGCCTTCATACTTGGCCATGCCCTGTAACTAGAGAACACCCCGCAAGAAAGTCTGCTCCTTCTTCTTCCAGGACTTGGGTCACATGTGTCCCCTTCTTAATGGGGCCTTCCCTGACCACACTGTAAAAACTTAGTATTAACAAAATTCCCACTAAAAAACCTTCTTTGGGGCACCTGAGTGGCTCAGTCGGCTAAGCGTCTGACTCTTGATTTCAGCCCAGGTCATGATCTCATGGTTCATGAGTTCAAGCCCCACATTGGGCTCTGTACAAATGGTGCAGAACGTTCCTGTGATTCTCTCTCTCTCTCTCTCTCTCTCTCTCTCCCCCCCTTCAGCATGCTCTCTCTCTCTCTCTCTCTCAAAATAAATAAATAAAACTTAAAAAAAATTCTTCTCTGGGGTGCCTAACTGGCTCAGTCAGTAGAGCATGCAACTCTTGATCTCGGGGTTGCAAGTTTGAGCCCACGTTGGGTGTGGAGATTATTTAAAAATAAAATCTTTAAAAACAAAACCAAAAATAACCTTCCTCCATTCTGTGACCCCTCACCACTCCTATTCCCCACTTCTTGGTTTATTTTTCTCCATATCATTTATTGCAATCTCACATACTACTTTTTTTCCCCCACTTACTATGTTTATATAAGCTAAGGATTTTTGTTCATAATCTGTGTCCTCAGTGGCTAGAACACTGCCTGACACACAGTAGGCCCTCAAAAAATATTTTTTGAATGAAAACAATTTGCCACCAGCTCAGAGTGGCCCTCCCTGGACAGGGTGAACAGCTTCAGGCTCCATTATCCAGGCCCGTCTTCCAACCCCACAAGCCTTTCCAGTTCAGAGTCTAACCCTACCTGCAACAATCCTACCCACTCAGAAAACTCAAAAAGGACCAGCCCTCTGAGCATCCAAAAGATTCAGGGCAGGGGTGACTGCAGCCTAAGAACTGACCTGAAATTGCTCTCTGCAAAGATTACAAGGACTTTCTGACTGCAAAATGCAAGGGTCCTTTCTATGGATCTTAATGAATTATAGGACCTCTCTTTTTTCATGTCTACATTTTGGATACTACTGAACAGACCTCTGTGAAGCACTAGAATGTAGTTAACTCTCAAGCAGGATTACACTCCCTGGGGGATTCACGATCTGCCCACAAGATTTTTATGTTCATCCAAAAGGGGAACAGGTTAAGATAGGTTGGGAAATACTGTCAGAGAAGTAGAGAAGAGGGCCAGGTGTGGGCACCTAAGGCTTTCAATTATTTACTTACTCAAACCCTTTGAGACTATCTTCCCAGCCAAGCCCCCAAACCACTGTGCTTTAATCTGGTTTTTGCCCTTGAGCAGCTATCCTATCCTGCCTGAGTTAGATTAAAAAAGATTCTGGTACAATGTAACAAGAGCTGTGAAAGAAGTATGAACACAGAGCTCTGGGAACAAGGAGAAGGACACCTAATCAGGTGGCCAGAATGGATTTTAGGAGGGCATCTGGAGAAGACAGAGAGTGATACTGGGCTGGGTCTTGCAGGGCTTGGGAAAGATAAAGAAGACAGAAGAGGAGCACTGAAAACAGAAGAAAAACCATGAGCAAAAGCCAAAGAGACAGACCTTGGAGGAGGCTGAGATTTCTGGAACAGGACACAAAAAGTGACAACCTAATGGAAAACGCTGATAAATTAACTACATTAAATAAGAACTCTGTTCATTTTTTAAATGTCATTTAGAGAATGAAAAAGGAATCCACGGAGTGTGTACACAGGTTAAAGGGGCTCAGAAGATTTGAGAACATTAGATACATAGAATTATCATGAAGAAGTAGATTTATTCTCATACTGCAGATCTTGGCCAGATCACTTTTGGAGAAAAGCCCTTTGTTCCTCAATTTTGGAAGGTAGTAGATGAAAGTGTACATACACAGCAGACTTTGCTGGCTCTATGCATGCATTTATCTCATTTAATCTGTCAGTATTTCTACTTTACGGGTGAAGAAACTGAGGCTCAGGCTAAGTAATTTGCCCAGGGATACACAGTAAGTGGCAGACACCAGAGTCTGGAGAAGGGTTAGCATTGAGCTCCATAATTGATACCAGAGCACATCGGTCCCTTGGTCTTTGTCATATCTTGCGGCAGGAAGCCATCCTCTATCCCAAGTACACACCTGCAGCCCCGCTCTATGTGGATAGAGTTTGAAAAGGATATTAGCAGAGGTCCCCTGCCTGGCCCCCAAATTCTTGGTGTTAAAAATCCCATTTTTCTTTAAGCCAACTACTTCAGAGGGCCCTGAATCAGCACAAAATAAATATAAGAGATGCTCCTCTCTTGCTGCTCTTCAGGCCTTTTCTCTTCATCATTCTTCCCCACTCAGGAACAGAAACTCTCACAAAGACAGACCCTGGTCAAAGAAAGGCCTTCCCCAAAAAGTGCAGTCATGCTGAAGCAGAGACTGCAGGTAAGGGGACTCTGTCCATCCATCTGTCCAACTTCTTTAAGAGTCATTATGGGGACAGAATTTGCCTCTTTTTCCTCCTTTAAACAAAGCAAGTGCTGCTTGGCAATTGCAGGTCTGTGATTCTCAAACTGTGTGCTGAGGTATCCTAGAGCACTGCAATGAACTCACAGTATAATACAAGATATTTTAATTTTTTTGAGGGAAACAGAGCAATACTCAACATTTGCCGGACACCCCACGAGTTCACAGTTTTAACATCAGATCACACTACATTCTTTTTAGTGATGCCATTTCTTGGTGAAGCTGGGTTTTCAGCAGCTGCAGTGATAAAAAGCGAGTACCATGTGAAAAGCAATGTAGAACAGGAAATGAGGATGGCAATATTCAATCTGATTCCAAGCTGTGAGGGGTTTTTTGACTAGTTGACAACCAATGTTGCAATAGTTTCGGGTGTATAAATCGTGATTCTACAAGTTCATCCATGATGCCATGTTCACTACAAGTGTAGCTACCATCTGTCCCCATACTAAGATGTGAGACATGGTACAGGGCCCAGTATGACCCACTAGTTAGTAACTGTAATTATTTATGAAATAAAAGTATGTTTCCTTTCCATTTAGGTGTATAATTTTTTCAAATGGGTAGTCAGTTGTTAGGATATAAGTACTTACTAAATTGTTTAGACCTAAATGTCTACGGACACTGAAAAAATTACTGAAATATAAAGGGCCCACGAACTGAGAACGTTTGGGAACATCTGCAGCAGGTGTTTTTACATCTCTGCATCCAGGAGCCAAAAAGGAGTCCCCAGGGCACACCCAACCCTGCCCCAGAAACAGGTGAGCAGCAAGCACTCAGGTCTATGGAGGGCACGCGGAGGCACACGGCGCCCGACAGAACAGCTGCCCCTCTGCCGGAAGACAAGTGGCTGCACATCAGCTCTCTCTCAACCCGGAGGCTGTGCACATCCGTGTCAGCTTCACCCCAGGCTCCCAGGCTCTCCTCTGAACTCCCTCCCTAAAAAGCTCTACTCAGTACTGACTTCATGAACAAAACCCAAAGCCAGCCCAGAAGCCAGCCCGCCAGCAGGAGACTTCCACACATGCTCAGGCTTGGGCAATGTCCACAAACCAAACCATTAATCCACAGAGGGAGGGAGCAATGGGAATCTGGGTGAGGGCTTCCACTGACAGACAGCCCATCCATAGAAAGGCCACTGCTGCTTTTTGGGTGAAGATTTGCATAAAAATAACTCCTTTGTTCCTAAGGAGTCTCTAGCCTGCTACACTCCCTCCCTCCATTCTTCCCTGAAGTTATAATCCTCCGTTGGTGACATCATGGCCTTTGATACAATAGCTAACTATTGTGATGTCACAAGACTCAACTTTTGTCATTTTTGGTGGGGGTTGGGGTACAGAATGTGACAAAGGGCTAGAACAGAATAAAGTTATAGAACTGGAATTTGCTTTTTCATGCTAATTTCCCTGGTAATGAAGGGCAGTGACTCAGAAAAGGAAAGGCGAGCCACTGGCAGGCAGCAAGGCTGTACATAGACTGTCCATATCAAGGGAGAGGGGTAGGGGTTGGGGGCAAAGGCAGAAAGAAGACAAAACAAAGTTTTCACTTTTAGGGTTAGCCAGCCAGATATGAAGATGTTCTCAGTCTGGCCAAGTCCAGGACCTTCTCTTTCCATCGGCCATTGTTTGGGCCCAGAGAAAACACAGAAAAGCAGAAACGCAGGAAAGGCTCCAGGCTGGAGTGTTCCCTGGAACTTAATGTTTGGGATACTGTATTGAGTTCTGGACTCCACACTGTCAAATGGACAGACTCAGTTTGGACCGCATCCTGAGGACAGCAACCGGGATGGAGGGGGCACTCAGAGGCATGTGATGGGAGAAATGACTAAAGGAATGGAGAATGTTTACCCTGGAGAAGGCAAGACTGGGGATGGAGGAAGAGGATAATTGCCTTGAGAATTCCGAAAGGCTCTCATGTGAAAAAGGGATTATATGTGTTTTCTACGGCCCCCAAAGAGACCTCAGACATAAGAAGATCCAGAACGGAGAAAATGAGGAAGAATTTTTTAGTCTTAAATTCCAATTAAAGACTTTAAGTTCTTTTTAATTACCAATTTTCTCAATTACAAACTATGCTCTTGAAGACAAGGACTATCTTGTTCACCGTAGTATATCCCAGAACTCAGGGTAAATAGCACACAGTAGGTGCTTATTAATAGTTGTCAAATAGATGAATTAATGAAGCAATAGCAATGGTCTGAAGTTGTTGGTGTTCACAAGGACTCACTCCAGAAAGTATTCACTTCCAGAAAGTATTTTTTGAATCCCTACTACATGCCATTCACTTAATTAAGATGCTATGGACACAGCAGTGAATAAGGTAGATAAACTTAGTCTATCTCCCCTCTCGCCCTGCTTTGTAGTTTAGCACAAATGGCATGTAAGGTCCCTTCCATATTCAGATTCCTTGGTTTCAGAATTGACTAAAGAATTTGAAACTGAGAGGAAAGAAGACCCCAAAGGCCACAGATGAACCCTACCTACCACTTCTACTGCTACTTAAAAAGCCTAGAAATCTAGACTAAGCTAAGGCTGCCTTTTCAGCTGCGGAGGGGCCTCCCACTGAGAGACAGCAGGGTGCTCGACCAGATCAGACCAGAGCAAACCACCAGGCTGAACATTTATTAAAGCCCCCGTTTCACCACCACCTGGTAAGGTAGGCTTCTACGTGAACCCAAGCTCCCTCAGCCCAGCAATAGGTAAGTATGGTCCTGACAGGTAACATGAGGTATTTCAGATGCTTTCACTTCTCTCAAGGAGCTTATCATATCCCCATCAGCCTCAGGCAATTATCCTGCTAGAGGCCACCTGAATGACAACATAGTTACTATAGAGCAATTTTCAAAGAAATAATTCTAAGATCTTCTTTGCCTAGCTTGTGCTAGGGCTGTAGGCTTGGCTCCAACTGGTGAGGGCATGAAAGTTATAACTACAGGTAATGAAGCAGATTATTTAACAATAATGATACACAAATACACAATACACCCAGACGTTACCCTCTTCAAAGTAGTCCTTAAAGGCCTAAATGTTTATTCCATCCAATACATTGTCAAAGCATTTCTGAAACTCTCATTTGGAAACTGCCCTCAGAGGCTTTGGAATACGATTTGAAGTTTCTCTGAAGGAAAATCTGCATTCTTCAAGGATGCTAACTCATTCATATGACCAAAAAAAAGTACAAACTAGAGAAAACCGTCTTAGGTCAGAATAAGCAGTAACTGTCAAGTATACTGTAGAGCCTTCATATCAAAGGGGATGTGTACTGAAACTGTCCCAAATCTCCACTCTTTAGAGGACAGCAGTTACTCACTTTGAGTCACAGAGCCCTGTGGCTATCTAATAAACCCCAATAACCCCCACAGAAACCCTGTAGGAACATACATTTCTGTCTCCCATTTCAGGGTTTTCCTTTTAGGGGGTTCACAAGCTACTCTACAGACTCATTTTAAAAATTCTTACCAGGGGCACCTGGGTGGTTCAGTCAGTTGAGCGTCCGACTTCGGCTCAGGTTGTGATCTCACAGTTATAAGTTCGAGCCTGCGTCGGGCTTTGTGCTGACAGCTCAGAGCCTGGAGCCTGCTTCGCACTCTATGTCTCCCTCTCTCTCTCTGCCCCTAACCCACTTGCATTCTGTCTCTGTCTCTCTCAAAAATAAATAAACATTAAAAAAAAAAAAATCCTTACCCTGAGGTGCCTGGGTGGTTCAGTCAGTTAAGCGTCTGACTTCCCCTTGGGTCGTGATCTCGCAGTTCATGAGTTCGAGCCTCGTAACACACTGACAGTGCAGAGCCTGCCCAGAATTCATTCACTCATTCTCTCTCTCTCTCTCTCTCTCTCTCTCTGCCTCTCCCCAACTCACACTTGGCACTCTCTCTCTCTCTCACTCTCTCAAATAACCTTAGGAAAACCTTAGGTTTTCTCAGGAAAACCTTAGGAAAAAAAAGAATTCTTATCCTAACCTATTTTACCTTCCTCACAAATGCACAGATCATTCCGAATGGAGATCTACACAGCTCAACAGACATGCTAATGCTCAGCACAAAGACAGACTCAAAGCACCCTGCTCTCCTGAGTCCTTGCAGCACCATGTTTCACACTTGGACCTCAGTATGAAAATTAATAAAAAGAAACTTCATTTAAAATGGAGTCAGGAGGCCAGAAGTGGGAGCTCTCACAATTGCAGGCCCAAAAGTAAGTCCACACTACTTCAGCTACTTTACTAGACCAGCAGGAAGAAGAAAGGTTTTTCTCTTCTCCCAGCAACAGCCCAGCCAATGAGAGGTCACAATTCAGCCAATGAAAAACCACTATACTCCAATGGACTTTTTGTTTATAACAGCCCCTCCCAATTTCCCCTTTTCCTCAATAAAAGAGTGTTCCTCTCCTTCGTTCTTTGGACTTGCGTATGGTTTTGTGGTAGCTTGTTTGTCTTGAATTGTAATTCTCTGCTATTCCTGAATAAACCCATTTTGATGGCAAAGTAAGTTTTATTTTTAAGGTTAACATCAGCAATCTACAAACTAATACACTTCACAAGACTCCAGGGGTGGTACAAATGGTTAAATCCAAAAATGTTGGACTCACAAATGCCAAGAGTGCTGGACTCAAATGTGACGTTTTCTAACGTGGTTTGCAAACTGATGCTGGAGACAATTCCCAAAGAGGAATCAAATCTACCTTCAGGAAATCACATTCATTTATCTGCAAGTGCAGATACAAAAAGCAAGCTATGTCTCAGCATGTATTTTCTCACCTAAGTCCCTAGTCTCCTTGTGAGAAGCATGGGGAATATTCCTCCTGCATTCTTCTGGGCCAGCCAGCATGCTCACCAAGCAGCTTTCACATACTAAAAGCCACCCAAGTCACATCTGACTCATGCCATTGCTCTCTGTAATGGGGTATGACATGCATCTAATCTTTTGTATATTTTCATATTTGTAGCCTACAATTAGGCATTTTTGAGGGATGTAGCTGACTAGCGGTTCTGTTCAGTGACCTATAATTATTCACACAGGCATCATGGCCAATCCAGGCAGCTATTAGGCTGGAGGCACTCTGAGCTCAGACCTCACGGAGGAGGCTGCTTGGCTCTAAGGATGTCCAGAGAATATCGGTTAGCAACTGGCTTCAGAAGGGCCACACCGCTCTTCCTTGGCTGCACATGGAGACACCCCTATTCCACGCCCTTCACCCCTCTTCCTTATCCACTGCCTGACTCAGCACAGTTCACTCACAAACCTAAGTCGTGGCACATTGAGGAGCCCAATGTTCCAAAAAATGGACCATTTTCTTGGACACAATCTCCATTATCAAGGCAATAGCAATATACATCAACTTTTAAGACGCCCCACAAATTTCTCACCTGAAGAAAAACAGGTCACACCCACCAGCCTACAGAATCCTCCAGTTGCTGCTGTGCAGCTGGGCTGTGGGAGCTGACACAGGCCTCTTCTCTGAGCCAGCCTCTCTGCCACCAGCTGAGTGGTCTCACTGCTCCTAAGGGCCCAACAGAGTAATTCTCCCCCACGCAAATGCCCACCATCCTGCTTTACGCTACTTTGCTGGCTAGAAAGGAAGGGCTGGTTAGCCCTAAGAATCTGTTTTAGTGATAATTCACATATATATCTCCAATAAAAACTGGTTTCTTAATTCATTAATGACAGCTCAAATCCTGATTATTTTTTTGAAGTTTATTTATTTTTGAGAGAGAGAGAAAATGGGGGTGAGGCAGAGAGAGAGAGAGGCAGAGAGAGACTCCCAAGCAGGCTTCATGCTACCAACATAGAGCCTGACACAGGGCTTGAACCCATGAAACCATGAGATCACAACCTGAGCCAAAACCAAGAGTCACACGCTTAACCAACTGAGCCACCCAGGCACCCCTCAAATTCCGATTATAAATATACTCAAAGATACTGCCACAAGCCAGCTCAGGAAAGCTGTGAAGCACAATTGTGGCCCCACACTCAGCAGCATACACATTAAGTATGAGCCCAATACCTAAACCACAATTACTATACAAGTTTCCCTTCTTCCTGAGCACTAGTTCAAAGTACTTTAAGAGTGCTTTATAGTTTTCAAAACCACTTTCACATGTTATTATCTCAGTGGAGTCTACCAAGCAAGCCTCAGAGGTTAAATGCCTTTGAGTATATTCTCCAACTTTTTCTTTTTTTAGTAACCTTGACACCCAACCTGGGATTTAAATTCAAGACCCCAAGACCAAGAGTTGCACGTGCTACAGACTTTATCAGGCAGGAGTATTTTCTGCATTTAACAAAGGCTGAGACTCCAGGGAGGCTGTCTTATCCCAAGGTCACTCAACTAGTAAGTACAGAACCAGGCCTAGAACTACTTTGTAGCTATGTGACCTCAGTTCTTCATATGTCAACAATTAATAATTGTTAATTAAGCTGCCTCACAGGGCTTATAGTAAGGAAGTGCCTGGAATGGCGTCTGGTCACAGTAAGGATTATGCTGTTATTATGTTATTATTGTTGCTGTTGTTATTAATAATTATGAGTATTATTACCACCACCAGCAGAATCCCCAATTCCAAATCTAGAGCTCTTTCCTCTCTATCCTGCTGTAGCTTTGCACAGTTTACTAGGAAGTGGCATCATCTAACCTTCAAACTTTTATTTTTGTGTGCATACATATGTATCCCCCCTTTTTTGCACATTTTTTTTTGAGGAGAGAGAGAGAGAAAGAGAGCATGAGTGAGGGAGAGGAAGAAAGGGGGAGAGGGGGAGGGGAGGGAAAGAGAGAGAGAGAGAGAGAGAGAGAGAGAGAGAGAGAGAGAGAGAGAGATTGAGATGGAGTCTTAAGCAGGCTCCAGTATCAGTGTGGAGCCTGATGCAGGTCTCCATCCCACAACCCTGGAATCATGACCTGAGCTAAAATCAAGAGTCGGATGCTCAACAAACTGAGCCACTAAGGTGCCCCATGCATCACCTTTTCTGCAAGTCTGACTCTAGTCTCCTGGCATCTGAGGTCATTTATGCTGTGTTAGCCACCATTCTGTGGCTCACCCTGTTTGCAGTACTCAACTTTTGCTTATATCCAAGTCTTCATTTATTCACTTCCTTCCTTCAACAATCATTTAATGAGCACCTACTCTTGATGAAGCACCACACAAGCTACTGGGTGAAATATCCTTCCCCTCCAGATACAAGAAATGAGAAGTACAAAAGAGCAGGATGCACAAAGGGGTGATAGCACAGAAGTACCAGAAAATAACTGTCTCAGGGCAGCACAGCAGAGTTCAGAGAAGGCGAATGAGTTTTAGAGTGTGACTGGAGTTTCTGAGGCAGATAAATGGAGAGAATGACATTCTGAGCTAAGAGAACAGTATTTACACAGGGATACAAATCAGAATCATACAGAATATGATAATCTCATACTGCCAGCATGAAAGGGCCGTGTGTGTGTGTGTGTGTGTGTGTGTGTGTGTGTGTGTGTGAGAGAGAGAGAGAGAGAGAGATACAGGCAGACAGAGGCAGAGAGACAGAGACAGAGGGAGACAAAGAGAGACAGAGACAGAGACAATGAGAAACAAAGACAGAGAGACAGAGACAGAACAAGCTCTGAGAGAGAAATATGTGGGAGAATGAGCCCCTACTGCCTGGAAGCGGCAGGCAGGTGGGACAACAAATATCGTGTCTGCCTTTCTACAGTCTAAGGGCAATCCCTACTCCCTGAGTATGCTTACAGTGTACCAATTTTAAATGCAAAATCCTTTAACAACTGTTTTCTCTCTCCTTCAGTCTTCTCCTCCTTCTAAAGAAGAGGCTGTTTATCCCTATTCTCATTTCTGCCCTGCTCTTAGCCCTGAGTTTTAGTGCCAATGCTTTTACACAAATCCAGTTTCACGTCCTGAGTGAAATATAATTTCATAGGAATGTAATTCTGAAATGATCTCATTGAAAAAGCACATCCAGCAAAGGCCATGAGCAAACTTTGGGCCAGCCCATTCACACCCAGAGCCAAGGAGATTGTAGACCCCTTTCCCTTAAATGGAGAATATGCCTGGTACCCAAAACAAAGGACACCAGCTGCCCATGGATATTATCCTGCCCATAGCCAGTCTGCCTGCTTGCAGACAGAGGCCTGGGCCCAGAGAAGCCATGGCTACAAAACACTCTTCACCGTGCAAAGGCAGACTCAAGAGCATCCAAGCAAACAGGCCTCACCACACTGATGCTCCCTGTGTCCCTTCGGAGGGCTCTAGCTCCAGTCCATGAACCACCAGCTCAAACTGTTAACACTGCCCTGTCACAGTCACATCAGACAGAAGAATGTCCAGGAGCCAAACGGCTAAAGATCCTCCCCACCATGACCTGCCTTCCCTAACTCTGAAACTCAGTTGCTATCTAATTCCACTGACAGCATCAGAAATTAGGGCATGTGGGGCACCTGTGTGGCTCAGTCAGTTAAGCGTCTGACTTCAGCTCAGGTCATGATCTCACAGTTCGTGGTTTTGAGCCCCATGTTGGGCTCTGCACTGACAGCTCAGAGCCTGGAACCTGCTTCGGATTCTGTGTCTCCCTCTGTTTCTGCCCCTCCCCCACTCACACGGTCTCTCTCTCTCTCTCTCTCTCTCTCTCTCTCTCTCTCTCTCAAAAATAAACATTAAAAAATATATATTAAAAAAAAAAGGAAGAAACTAGGGTATTTGACTCTGAAACTAGAGTCAAAAGCCAGGTCTAGTCTAGTCCGGCAGAGCTGGGACAAAGTGGAACTGGGGGAGAAATTATGTACTTTGATGGACTTCCAAAACTCCTAGCTGAAAAATCTGCAAGTTAGGATCTTTGGGGGAAAATGTCCTTACTCCAAATCTGTATTCCACCCCCACCCCCCACAAATCCTCATGAAATGGACCAGAAGGGGAAGAAAAAAATTAATGGCTTGTAGGGTCTACAGGAACTCTCTGTTCTCTCTTTACAACATTTGTGTAAATCTAAAACTATTCTAAAATAAAGAGTGTATTAAAATTAATAGCTTGTCATGGTTTCCTCTATAAGGAATAATGGAAAAGAGTTGTCTTGGTTATAAATTCCAACTCTGCTTCTACTGGCTATAAGTGACCTAACCTTTCTAAACTTCGGTTTCCTCCTCTATTAAATGGAGATGACAGTTCCCACCACGAAGTATTGTGTAGATTAAGTGAGGCATCGCGCAAACAGAATTTACCCCTGCCCAACATGCTTTCTTTCTGGGCAGTAACTGTTTTTCAGTTCAGTTAGCCCCTACTTGGGGTAGAGTTGGAGGCCCTGCCTCCACTCCACAGTCATACCTGTCTCCATGCGTTACAGCCTCTTCCACATACAGCATCACACTATAAACCCACAGTAACTGCCCAAAGGGCTGAAGGCCGCCTCACAGCGAGTTCCAACTAGTGAAAGCACACCTTTGTGGACAGAAGCATGTTTTCCTTCCTGCTTTCCCCTCTTCCAGTAGGATCCAATGTCACCCTCATGAGCTCAGTTACTTTCCTGAGGTTTGCAGGGGTCAACCACAAGGAAAGGCAAAAGTTGACAGAGCCAGGTTTCTGGAAGAATTAGCTGTCTATGGTAGGGTGTGGGCAGGGGAAGAAGTATGCTCTCAAAGTTGCCACAGAAGATTCTTCACCCTTGGCAGCACCACACCACCCACCACCACCACCACTATCTCACACCCCTCCCTGCACCTTGCTCCCCACCTTGGCCCCACCTGAAGCTGGGCTGATAAACTACAACTCCACCAAGTCAATGCTGAGTGTAAATTCCCCAAAGCCAAGAGATAAGCCCCAAGGCTGGACATGAAGTCACCCCCAAGCCCTGGAGTCACTCTTGAGCCTCAGCCACCCTGACTCTTGGCTTCACTATGAGTTAATCCATTTTTTCCCTAGGAAGACTGAGGTAAGTGGACAGGGCCCCATCCTGGTTTTATAAGTGGATGGGCTGGAGGCCAAGTAAAGAATCAGGTGAAGAAAATTATGGCTCTAATGTCATGTTATCTCTGAAAATCACTCAAAAGGGTAGCAGATCCTTAAAAAACTCTCCTAAACCAAAGGAGAAGTCCAATCTCACCCTGAAAATTTAGTGTCCAAATAAGGGAGCAGTCAGTGCTAGAACAGTTAGCCTGTTCCAACTTGGAAAAGCCCTGTGAGAGAAGCAGTTCCCAGGCTTAGGATTCCAGTGACAGGTTGTAACCCCTCGTAGCACTAATGGGCACATTCTAGTGGCTAATTTCTCTGACCTTCCAGTTGGCTGGATTGGGGACACACCCCAGCTGAGGCCAAAGGACATTAGTTCCTGGCAGAGAGTGTGCAGAAACTCAGCAGCCTAGCCGAGTCAGATAACAGCCCCAGCTCCAGCAGTTTCAAGGACACGTTTTGGGAAGCAGAAGATGTCCTTGGAGCCATTTCTTATTTAACCAAATAAAAGCCAAATATAGCCAAATATGAAGAAGCTAACTATGTCATCTTCTATGCAATTTTTCTCCAGCTTATCACTTCACACTAAATAAATGTGAAGTATTACTATTATCATTACTAGTTTCCCTTTATGCTTCCACGTCCAGTCCTCTCTGCTCATAAACGACAGACCAAGCATCCTGGAACATCAATATAATCATGTCATTCCTTGGAGCAACTTAACTGCCAACCATACCAGATCCAGATTCTTCCAGTTCTTCCAGAACCTTGTCAAATGCTACCAACCAATCATACTTCTCTTCTTCCACCACCCCTCACCATACTACCACACCCTCCATTCCCCTCCACACAAAGACACACAGACCTGCGCGCGCGCGCGCACACACACACACACACACACACACACACACACACACACACTTCTCTCTCTGAACAGAATACCTCCTGCTGCAAGCATGTCCATTTCTGCCTCCATGTTTTTGTGCTCAAACCACTTCCGGCCTGGAGTCTTTCCTTTCTTTCTGCTTATCCAAATACTATCCATGCTCCAAGTCCTAGTCTAAGGTCTCAGACTTAGGTGGAGAAGCCACTCAATCCACAAACAATGACTATGCACTTCCTCTGTGCCAGGCACCAGGCCAGACACTGAGTACACAATAAGGAAAACAACACAGCCCTACATGCGTCTAACTGGTGGAAGACATAAACCTCCCTGCTCACTTGAACTGTGCAGGTAGGGGAGTCAATGACCAGACCTCAACTGGCAACTTGCTGTGATTCTTGTGGGGGAACACAAGGGGGTGAGAAATTCAGTCCAGTTGGACGAGGTCTTCATGCCTCTCCCTTAAGCATCTCCAAGAAGCCACCCAGGTTTGGTGGTTTCGAACATATTTTATTACAAGAACCATCATTCTCTCTGATCACCTGGGGAGTAGTGCTGCCTCCTGCTTTGGAGTTTTATCAGCTTCAGAGGTAAGCTGAATCCAACCCCATTCAGTAATAGCCCTAGAGTACCCTTCCTAAGCCAGAAAATGGAGAGAAAATGACAAATACTCTCCTCAAGAGTTCCCAGACTTTGGAGGTCCTGGGTGGCTCAGTTGGTTAAGTACCTGACTTTGGCTCTGGTCATGATTTCATGGTTTGTGAGTTCAAGCCATGGACTCTCTGCTGTCAGCTCAGAGCATGCTTCTGAGCCTCTGTCTCTCTCTATCTCTGTCTCTCTCTGCCTCTCACACACTCTCTCTCTCAAAAATAAACAAACATTTAAAAAGCGATTAAAGGGGTGCCTGGGTGGCGCAGTCGGTTAAGCGTCCGACTTCAGCCAGGTCACGATCTCGCGGTCCGTGAGTTCGAGCCCCGCGTCAGGCTCTGGGCTGATGGCTCAGAACCTGGAGCCTGTTTCCGATTCTGTGTCTCCCTCTCTCTCTGCCCCTCCCCCATTCATGCTCTGTCTCTCTCTGTCCCAAAAATAAATAAACGTTGAAAAAAAAAATTAAAAAAAAATAAATAAAAAAATAAAAAGCGATTAAAGTCTTTTTAAAAAGACTTTGTGCCACTGTGACTGCATAGATGATGGTCACATGGGAGGCAACCTCCTGAGGTCCCTCAGGGTAATGTGCAATTCTCAGACCCTAATAGTAACTCTATTCCTCTCTCTCCTATTCAAGATTATCAGAATATAAGTCTGATGGCTGTTATTATAGGGATAATCTTGCATACCTTCTAAGTTAAAAAATAGGTAACCCATTCACTTGTCCCTTGAGCCTTTAACTCCTGTAGGAACAAATGCAGTAACTCCATGAGACATATCATATCAATACAGACTCTTTTTTCCTCCTGAATAGAAATAGAAAATGTCCTCCAGATGTAATCTTAGATGCCTTTTGGATCCAGGAAGAAAGGAAGAGAGAACACCTAACCCACTCCTATTTATATTTCCAGTAATGGAGACTCACAGTCTTCCTCATTACCTATTCTCATCACAGTCTATCTGGACTTCAAGTTTCTAAAAAGCTCGTCTCACATGAGACACAACTGCTAGTTATGGCACTAACTGTTCAGCATCCTACTGGTAGGATTACCCCAACCCCCCACAAGGCTGAATGGGGTGTCAGTCCATACTAAGGAAGCTCACAGCTTTCAGGACATTACCCAAAACACCAGTCACATGTTTAGGTGTGCAGACCTCTGGGGTCTTGGACAGGTCAAGACCATTAGAAAGGTCACAACCACTGCTGGTCAATGTACACCACATACAGCACTACAAGGGATCAATGAGCAAAAAAGCCTTAAAAGAAAGACAGGACAGATGAGAAGAAGCTGCCACCAGCCCTCAGATCACAAGCATCTCACTTGGAGGAGTATCTGCCTGAGTGAAGCTTTGCATCCAACCGTTAACAAGCACTTAGTCTTTGATAACTTGTGGTATCCAGACAGTATCATACCCTACCTGACTGCCCAGGCTCCCTCACTCAGCTACTCTATCCTCAAAGGCTGGAAGAGGACCCAGCTCACACTAAGTATCTTCAGAGACTTAGCTACACATTTTCAGTCCCCTTCCACCTCAGCCCCTCCTCCTGCCCCTAACAACTCAAATTTTCAGCCTCTACATATGTGTCTATGTGCCTGTGTGTCTGTGTTTTATTTACACTACCCATGTCTGTTGTTAGCAACAGAAACAAAGTACTTTAAGGCAGAAAAGGCAAGTCAGCCAACTGGCTTGCTGCTCCCTGTTCTGCTTCCAGCTCGGGGAAGAGGCTGGTGAGGGTCCTTCGAGCACCAATCTACCATGTGTGCCTAATGCTCCCACGTACAAGGGGAACCAGCATGGTGCCAGCTTACCCCAAGCTGTCCACCGCTGTGCGAGGCCCCAGCCATCAGCCCACCTTCTTCTTCCCTGGAGGCCATGCCCTGAACACCTCATTCCCTTACCTGCCTGGATGCTGAGTACTGTTGGAATTCAGAGCTTCAAAAGCCAGAATTCAGGAAACCCACTCTCTTCTCTTGTACACTAGGTGATTGTTAAAGACAAACAGGCATTGCCTCCCCAGACCCAAACTCTGGAGACCCAGCTCATGAAGCTTAACCTTCATGCCTTTCCCATCTTCAGTTTTTCTGTTACTGATAATCTTCTCAAGTTCTAGTATCAGGCTCTAGTATCAGGCTCCTCAATAAAATCAGTGGTAATTACTGGTCACTGCTTTGTTTTCAGCAGAAAAAAAAAAAGACACATACACAAAAAAACATGACATGTGATTCTTGCACTCAAGGAGCTCACAGACTAACTTAGGGAGACAAGAAAACAATAGGAAATAATTCAAATGTGAGATACAGAGTTAAAGTACTCTAAAGTAAAATGGTTGGAAGTGGAGGGGCTAGAGTAGCTCAGGAAAGGGTTTCTATGGGAGAGAAATATGAGCCAGACCTTAAAGGACAAACAGTAGTTGGACAGAATGAGACAGGAGGTTATTTGAGATGAAGAGTTAGACTATGACTCAAGGTCCCAAGGCAGGAAGAATGGCAAACATCGTGCCCACATGTTTTCCCATATCCAACTGAGGCTCAGCCCTGGGGGGTAAGGAGGAAAAGGACTGGCCTGACTTGATGAAAATAAAACCCTCCCCTCAGGGTCACCATGCTCTCCAATCCCTCTGCTCCCACCTCTGCCAAGAGCATTCTCAGTGTTTCCTTTTTCTGTACTACTTTGAATTCCTCTCCCCTACAGTGCACAGAATGTAGCCAAGCCAGCCTAACTCCCTAAACCCGAAACATCCTGCTGGAACTCTTGGTACTCAAGGCTCCTGCTCCCACAGTGGGACAAACTTTGTGTTCCGCCCGTTGCAATGTGGGTCAGGAGCTTGGTCTATTCCTCTACTGGGCCAAGTCAAGCTAAGTCTGATTCTTTACTCACTAGAACAGGAGAAGGGCTAGGAAATTTTAAGTACAAGTCTCTGGTAAGTAAGCCAGGGCAACAGTCTCCCCTCCTTCCATTCACACAATCATATGTGCATTCAATTAATACATAGTGAACATCATCATGTGCAAATTCATGTGCTTAGTTAGCACTGGTTGGGACACCAAAATGCCTCACGCATGAGTCCATCCTCAAAGAGTTCACATTCTAGTAAGGTGTATATAATAGAAACATAAATATAGTAAGTACCAGGAAGACTATTTTAAGGGCCATTGGAGAGATGAAACGCTGTGGATTTAGGTAGAGGGGGATTACTTCCAACTGAAGAAGCAGGAGGGACTCAATAGAGAGGGCTGCCCTTACACTGGGGCATGGATGGAACTACATGAGCAAAGTCTTGGAGGCAAGAAAGTAGAAGACATATGAAAGAAAACAAGATGTTCAGCCTGGCGGGAGTTTAACTGGAAGTAAACCAGGGAAAAGGAGAATTGGAAAGAGAAATACCAGATCTTAGAGGGCTTTGAAAACCAAATTAAGGGTCTTATCTTTTCTCTGGGAAAGCATATAATTTTCTGAGACAGGAATGAAGGGTCAGGAACTGTGCTTCTGAAAAATGGAGGAACCCTCAGAAATCTAGGGCTGTAGCAGAAAAATCTGATTATGGAGCCCACAAGGAGCGAAGAGCACAGGAAGGAGAAGAGAGGGAGGGAAATCAGGTAATCCAGTACATGACTGGAATTCTGATCTTTGGGGTTCAGGCTGAATGAGAAAATAAGCAGGCAGTCCTGAGGGCACTAAGAGGCTCTACAAGCAGCGAAACATGAGAGAATCAGCTATCCAGAGGAGACAATGAAGAGTGGGATGTGTAAGCATCCAGAAGACTAGAGAGGGAGAGCAATTTCAGAGCTTAGGATGCTGAAAGTGGAACATCTCTAGGTGATGATGCCAAAGATATGGTCATGCTATAAGATGAAACCAGAAGAGGATAGAAGATGAAGTCTTTAGAGCTGAACAGATTGAGGGGCTGTGAGGCCAGACCACTGAAGGATTCACAGTATGAACTTCCAAGCAAGAATCCATGATCCATCACATCCTTAAATCACTAACCCCTTCTCCTTCCACTGCGCCTACTTGTAAAGCCCTAACTCTGGATCAGTTCAACCATCAGCATCCTTTGTACCTTCTGAGGGCAAGTAAAATCTACTGATCAAAAATCAACATGTCCAAAATGTGTCTGAAAGGTCTTTCAGAAAGACATTCTGAAGTATTTATGGATGAATGGTATGATGCCTACAATTTGCTTCCAAAAATCCAGTGGAGAAGGAGGAGAGGTAGCAGACAAGGATGGAAATAAAACAAGTTAGGCCAAGTACTAATAACAGCTGAAGACGGATGATGGATGTATAGCTGTTCATCTTTGATTCTCTCTACTTTTGTCTATGTTTGACATTCTCCACAATAAAAAGTTGAAAAAATAAAACCACTTAAGTGAAAGATTGATGGGGAACAGTGCCAAAGGTTACCCGCAGATTATCTGCTGGTTATAAAATGAAAACTGTAATTTTACAATGGAGAAATTTGGCTGGCCCTATCTTAAGTAGTGACCAAGTTTAGCATCAATAATAGTGGGAAAACCAGACATTATGTGCCTCTGATCTGCTGCATTATTTATAAAGGGTTTCCTCCTCCCCCCAAAAATGCTTATCCTAAATCTAATCAAGCCTCTAGATCTAATCTGCAGTTTACAGAAAGTACAGGGGAGAGAGGAAGAAGCTACACAACACCCTAAAGAAACAATCAGACAAATCCATGGGGTGCCAAGTGAATTTATGTTAAAAAATTTAAGAGAAAAAAATTTTTTTTAATTTTAAGAAAAAGAAAGGCCTAAAATTGAACTCATCATTTCTACTCCACCTCTAATAAAACACTTTTTGCCTCTTGTACTTTTCCAACAAACTTTCTCCACTTTTCCCCAACTCTACAAGTCATCTCTGACTTCTCCTTCTCCTTCTTACTCCAACTCAGTCTGGCCCTGCCAATGCTGCCTCCTTAATGCCTCAGGTTCACCTCCTCCTTTCCCCTGCCCCTTATTCACGCAGAGTTTATCATCAATTGGCTTGACTTACTGCCATAATCCCCTAAGAACCATCTCCTTGCTTCTACTTTTACTTTCTACAAGCCTATTTCCTACACTTCAACCAAAGTGATCCTGCTGCAATGCAAGTTCACCGTATCACTCCAGGGTTCAAGTGCTTTTAGTGGCTCCACTGCCCACAGCGGTGCTTCCCAGAATGCAGTAAAGAACTATAGGGCAGGCACCCTGCGGCATGAAATCACAAGGTGATTGAGTCATTCACCTGTTCTTGCAAACCTCTCACTCGATTCAATAGAAAGTCTCCACACGCTACTGCTAGCTCTAGCTCTAACCACTTGATCTCTTAAAAGAGACTTTCATAGGCAGCAGTATCTAGCTAAATATTTTTTTTAATTTCTTTTTTATAAGTTTGAGAGAGAGAAAGAGTGTGTGTGAGCAAGGCAGAGAGAGAAGGAGAGGGAGGGAAAGAGAGAATCCCAAGCAGGCTCCACACTATCAGCACAGAGTCCCACTCAGGGCTCAATCTCATGAACTGTGAGATCATGACCTGAGCGGAAAGCAAAAGTCAGACATTTAACTAACTGAGCCACCCAGGTGCCCCTGGCTAAAACTTTTTGTCCTCACTGTATTTACTTAAAAGTTACCTTGTGTGTATCACAAGTAATATTGATTTTCCACTTTAAGAAAGTGAGATAACATTTCCTTTTAAAACAAATTTAAGTTCAAAAGTGAGCTGATTTAAACATTATGTAAATAACAGTTCAGGTATTAAGAGGCCATGGTAATACTGTGAAGATGGTAAGCAATGAATTAAGTTTGGGAAAAACTGTCCCATAGCATAAAATTCAAGTTTCTTTATAACTCTCATGCTTTCAAAACAAGTTGGCAAACTGTCTGATATTCCTCTCCTTAAATCAGAAGAGCCCCTTTAACTACCTCAAGGAACAGAATGTGGCCTATGTGAGGGTACTTCACTTCCAAGGCTAGGTTAGATAAAGGCCATGCAACCTCTGCCAGCCTCTCTAGGGTCACTGGCTTTCAAGTCCTGAGCCACCTGATAAGAAATCCAGCAATCCCTGAGACCACCATGCTAGAGTGACCACAGGGAGTAATAATGGGGGGGGGGGGGAGGATGGAGTGAAAGCAGCAGACCACAGGAGCCCCGGATGCTTGAATCTCCCCAGCTCAGGTACCACACACGGGAGGAGGAAGCCTTCTGATGATTCCAGCCCCAGCCACCACCTAACTAAAACTACATGAGAAGACTGCAAGCAAAACCTCCAAAACCATGAGAGGTAATAACAAAATTATTGTTGTTTAAATACCCACTAAGTTTGTGGTGATCTGGTGTGCAGAGCAACAGCAGATCCATCCCTACAAGGGCTAGTTCTGGAGACCAGTCTCTGCAGTCTCACCTTGCCGCTGCTCATCCTGCCCTACCACACACAGCAAAAATGACCAAGTTGGTAGTTATGTGCACAGAACTTTGCACATACTGCTTCATTCCTCTCAGTCTTGGCACATGCTGATCCCTCTACGTTGGAATGCCCTTCCTTTGGCTTGTCCACTTAAAACATAACTATTCATGGGACGCCTGAGTGGCTCAGTCAGTTAAGTGTCCGACTTCGGCTCAGGTCATGATCTCGTGGTTTGTGAGTTTGAGCCCTGCGTCAGGCTCTGTGCCGACAGCTCAGAGCCTGGAGCCTGCTTCAGATTCTGTGTCTCCCTCTCTCTCTGCCCCTCCCCTGTTCATACTCTGTCTCTCTCTGTCTTTCAATAATAAATAAACGTTATAAAAAATTAAAAAAAAAAACTATTCATGATGGCCAAAAGGAACAAACTTAAAAAAAAAAGCCACAATTTTTTCATACTTCAAAACCTAAATCTGCATCATTTTCTCTGTGAAACCTTGCCCTCATCTTGATCACACTCTTCCTTCCCGCTGGTGACTAAACGAATCCCTTCCTCCTGGTGCCACTTATATTGACCTTTTCTGTGTCTTGTCCACTGAACTACTAAGTTCCTTAAGGGTAGGGATTATGTCTATATGCAGCTGGTCCTACAGAGGCCTAATGAACATCCGCTGGTCTGAAGTCGTTCGTTCCTCCTGTTTCCTTATTTAGCCTATTCCCACTAAAAATATTTCCATCTAAGATCCTGGCTGACAAGAATAGAAATGATGCCAGGTTGATGCTGCTCTCCTGGGTCTTTCAAACCCTAACTTCTCTGGTTGCAAGATTTTACTTACTCTGACCCTTGAATAAGGCTTTCTCTTATGGGTTCACAACCCTTAGGAGCAACAACCCTTGGCTGATCCAGCACTAAAAGATGACTTTTAAAATATAATTAGGGGTACCTGGGTAACTCAGTTGGTTGAGTGTCTGACTCTTGATTTTTGGCTCAGGTCATCTTAAGGCTCATGGGTTCGAGCCCCATTTCGGGGCTCTATGCTAAGTATGAAGCCTGCTTAGGATTCTCTCTCTCCCTGGGAATGCAAGCTGGTGCAGCCACTCTGGAAAACAGTATGGAGGTTCCTCAAAAAACTAAAAACAGAACTACCCTACGACCCAGCAATTGCACTACTAGGCGTTTACCCACAGGATATAGGTGTGCTGTTTCAAAGGAACACATGCAACCTCATGTTTATAGCAGCACTATCAACAGTAGCCAAAGTATGGAAAGAGCCCAAATGTCCATCGATAGATGAATGGATAAAGAAGATGTGGTGTATATATATATATATATATATATATAGAGAGAGAGAGAGAGAGAGAGGTGTGTGTATATACACACACACACACACACACACACACACACAATGGAGTATTACTCAGCAATCAAAAAGAATGAAATCTTGCCATTTGCAACTACGTGGATAGAACTGGAGGGTATTATGCTAAGTGAAATTAGTCAGTCAGAGAAAGGCAAAAATCATATGACTTCACTCATATGAGAACTTTAAGAGACAAAATAGATGAACATAGGGAAGGAAAACAAAAATAATATAAAAACAGGGAGAGGGACAAAACAGACTAGACTCATAAATATGGAGAACAAACTGAGGGTTACTGGAGGGGGTGTGGGAGGGGGGATGGGCTAAATGCATAAGGGGCACTAAGGAATCTATTCCTGAAATCATTGTTGCACTATATACTAACTAATTTGGATGTAAATTTAAAAAAATAAAAAATTAAATTTAAAAAAAATAATCAAAAAAAAAGATTCTCTCTCTCCCTCTGACCCCTCCCCCACTCACATGTTTGTGCACTCACACTTTCTCTCTAATTTAAAAAAAAAAATCTGGATGTTTTCTTTGAAAGTGTCTATTCATGTCTTCTGCCCATTTCTTAACTGGGTTATACTCCGTTTTTGAGTGTTGAATTTGATAAGTTCTTTATTTCTTTTTTTTTTTTTTCAACGTTTATTTATTTTTGGGACAGAGAGAGACAGAGCATGAACGGGGCAGGGGCAGAGAGAGAGGGAGACACAGAATCGGAAACAGGCTCCAGGCTCTGAGCCATCAGCCCAGAGCCTGACGCGGGGCTCAAACTCACGGACCGCCAGATCGTGACCTGGCTGAAGTCGGACACTTAACCGACTGCGCCACCCAGGCGCCCCTAAGTTCTTTATTTCTAAACCTTTATCAGATATGTCATTCCATAGGCTGTTTTATTGATTATTTACTTTGCTACACAGAAACTTTTTATCTTGATGAAGTCCCAATATTTCAAAGAAGACATCCAGATGGCTAACAGACACATGAAAAAATGTTCAACATCACTCATCATCAGGGAAAAAGACAAATCAAAACCATGATGAGATATGACTTCATATCCATCAGAATGGCTAAAATTAGCAACACAAGAAACAACAGGTGTCAGGGCGCCTGGGTGGCTCAGTTGGTTAAGTGTCCAACTTTGGCTCAGGTCATGATCTCGTGGTTCATGAGCTCGAGCCCTGTGTCAGGCTCTGTGCTGAGAGCTCAGAGCCTGGAGACTGCTTCAGATTCTGTCTCCCTCTCTCTCTGCCCCTCCCCCACTCATGCTCTGTCTGTCTGTCTCTCAAAAATAAATAAACATTAAAAAAATGTTTTTAAAAAGGAACAACAGGTGTTGGTGAGGATACGGGAAAAAGGGAACACACTCACTCTTGCACTGCTGGTGGGAATGCAAACTGGTGCAGCCACTCTGGAGAAGAGTATGGAAGTTCCTAAAAAAACTAAAAACAGAACTACCCTATAATCCAGCAATTGCACTATTAGGTATTTACCCAAAGAATATAAAAATACAGATTCGAAGGGGTACATGTACCCCAATGTTTACAGCAGCATTATCAACAATAGCCAAGCTATGGAGAGAGTCCAAATGTCCATTAGCTGCTGAATGGAAAGAAGATGTGATATATATATCACATGTGATATATATGACAGAATATTACTCAGCCATCAAAAACTGAAATCTTGCCATTTGCAGTGATGTGGATAGAGCTAGACTGTATTATGCTACGTGAAATAAGTCAGTCAGAGAAAGACAAATACCATATGACTTCACTCATATGTATAATTTAAGAAACAAAACAGATAAACATATGGGAAGGAAGGGAAAAAAAAGAGAAGAGAGGGAAACAAACCACAAGAGACTCTTAATGACAGAAAACAAACTGTGGGCTGACAGAGGGAGGCACGTGGGAGATGGGCTAGATAGGTGATTGGTACTGAGGAGAGCACTCATGATGAGCACTGTGTGTTGTTGTATGTAAGTGATGAGTCACTGAATTCTAGTCCTGAAATCAATATTGTACTGTACGTACCTAAAATGTAAATAGATAGATAAATAAATAAATAAATTTTTAAAAAATATAATTAGGTGGGACCTAACTAGTTTAGTATCCAGGACCTTAAATAATTATTCTTCTTCCTTCTCTCAGTTCAAAAATCTTCCTTAATCTTGTAAGCATCCAAGTTTCTTCACTCTTCTTCCTGCTGCTCCCCTCACCCAGAGTCACAACCTTCCTGGATGTTGTCTTAACATCCCTTTGACTTTGGCCCTTTAGTCTCCTCAGCACCAAGCATGTAATTGTCTCTCTGCTCTCACCTCAGCCAGGCTGAGCTCACCTCACCAGGTTTAAGAACAAGGCTTTCATGTCACACTACCCAGGTCTAATGTGTCAAATATGATTGCACATAGGATTCACTATAAAGTTTCTCAGAAGAGGAATGATGCAATTTTCCCCAAACATCAAGAAAAGGAATCTGGCTGCACTGTGTAAGGATAATAGCAAACAAACCAAAAAACAGGATTGGCAATCAGAAGACCTGGGCACAATTCCTTGATCTCTCTCTCTCACTAAAGGCCTTTATATTGCAAGAATTTGAATATTGGTAGCCTCACTCACAAAAAACATTAATGTAGGGGCGCCTGAGTGGCTCAGTGTGTTAAGCATCCCACTTTTAGTTTCAGCTCAGGTCATTTTCTCAGTTTGTGAGTTGGAGCCCCACCTGGGGCTCTGTGCTGACAGCAGGGAGCCTGATTGGGATTCTCTCTCTCTCTCTCTCTCTCTCTCTCTCTCTTTCTGACCCTTCCCTGCTCTCTCTCTTCTCTCTCAAAATAATAAATGTTTTTTAAAAACACTAAAGTAAATGTAATAGACATTCACAAATTTTATAAAAAGAGCTGATTTAATAGGAGAAGGTTATTTTTAGGTATTTTATCAATAAAATTTAATTCTTACCTCAATCCTTACCAGAAACTTAGTTACAACTTAAATGTAAAAAATTGGAATGATAAACACTAGAAAAAAATCAATGAGTTGTATAATTCTGAGGAGGGAAGAAAACTTTTCTAATTATGACACAAAATTCAACTCAAAAGCCACTAATGAGAGAAAAAACAAGCCCTGAAGGAAAATATCATACATTTGCCTAAATAAAAATTTAAGACATATGATATATAAGATATATGAAAAGCAAGTAATTAACATAAAAAGTCAAAAATTAAAAATAAACTGAGGGGAAAAATATCAACAACTTATATGGAAAACAGTTCTAACATAACATGTTATTTAAAAGCTCTTACTGAATCTACAAGATAAAATAATGACCAAATAGAAAAATGAACAAAGTATTTGAACCAAAAATTCCCAAAAGAATGAACACATCTACCAGTGAGCATAAAAGTTGTTCAATTTCACTAACAAGTAAAGAAATCCTAAGTAAAGTAACAAATAAGAAATCCTTTTCGCCTATCAGATCGGCAAAGATTACAATGGTTTATAAGATTTACAACAGCCATGTTGGCAAGGGTGGGAGAGAAACAGGCACCTTTACATACTGTTGATGAGAATTACATTGATGCAACTTCTCTGGAAAGTGGTTAGGCAATATTTATTAACATCTTAAATGAGCATGCCTTTGATCAGCAAATCTTCCCTTCTAGGAATTGTGCCTAAGGTAGTACAAGTACTACAACGCTGGGGCAAAGACAGCCGTGTGCTGCTGGCTACTGCAGCCCTGTTTATAACAGTTGAAATTGGAAACAACTCAAGTGTCCATCAATAGGGGCTTGGTTAAATAAATTACATTACATCCACCTGAAGAAACACAATGCTGCTGTTCAAAGTAATGTACTGACATGGAAAAATAGCCTAGATGAATTACCAAGTGAAACCATTTTCAGCAGAGTATAATCTTGTTATTCATTTTTAATTGGGGCAAAACATATATAAAATCTACCATCTTAAGCATTTTTAAGTTTACAATTCAGTGACATTAATTACATTCACAATCTTGTGCAACCATCACCACTATCTATTTCTAAAACTTTTTCATCACCCCAACAGAACTCTGTAACCATCATTATACAATAGCTCCTCATTGTCCCTTCTCCCCAAATTCTTGGTAACCTCTAATTTACTCTATCTCAATGAATTTGCCAATTAAAGATATTGCACATAAGCAGAATCATACGATATCTATCCTTTTGTGTCTGGTTTATTTCACTTAGTACAATGTTTTCAAGGTTCATTCACACTGTGGCAAGTATCAGAACTTCATCCCTTTTTATGGATGAATAATATTCCATTGTGTGCATACACCACATTTTGTTTACTTATACATCAGCGGGTGAACACTTGGATTGTTTCCACCTTTTGGCTACTGTGGATAATGCTGCTACGAATATTGGCATATAATTATTTGAGTCCCTGTTTTCAATTTTGGGGGGCATAAATACCTAGGAGTGGAGTTGCTGGGTCACATCGTAAGTTTTAGCTTTTGAATTTGTTCCCCAACAGCTGTACCATTTATATTCCCACCAGCAGTGTATGAGGATCCTAATTTTTCCACATCTTCGCCAATACTTTTTATTTTCCATTTTTGGTTAGAATATAATCATTTTTACAAAAACAAAATCAATGTTTATATAAATGTATTGTAGAGGAAACTGTTAACAGTGATTATACTCCTGGGGCACCAGTTTATAGGAAAGGCTCATATTCCAACATGTATTTTCCTATTGTGTAAAAGTTTACAGAACAAATGTATTACTTTTGTTATTAAAAAAATACTTATTAAAAATATTTACTTATTTTGAGAGAGAGAGAGCAAATGGCAGAGGGGCAGAGAGAGATTGGGGGAGAGAGAATCCCAAGTACACGCTGTCACCACAGAGCCCAACACAGGGCTCGATCTCACCAACTATGAGTTCATGACCTGGGCCAAAATCGAGAAGAGTCAGATGCTCAACCAACTGAGCCACCCAGGTGCTCCCCACCAAAAAAGGTCTTAAAGGAAAATTAACCTGAGATAGTTTCATGCACGCTTACTAATTTGAAATTGTAACATGTTATAGTTCTTGTGAAATGCTTACAGCAAAGCCCTGAATCAAAGGTCAATTCCCCGTCCTGGCTCCGCACCTTGGGCGCTCGGTTTTCTCACCTGACGCAAGTGGGACTCTGACGCAAGTGGGACTGGACCAGAGTTCCCAACCACAATGCCAAGAATGGGTTATGGTTGTGTAGACATCGCGACTCCTTCAAGCCCCAGGGCAGCACTGGGGCTCAGCGCTACCAGGAGCCTCCTCCTGTTATCCCAACGTGCCTTACAAAAGTTATCACTTCTTGTGTGTGCAGGGATAAGAAAAAGGTTGGGCAGCGCTAGGTCAGGTAACCTTTAATATCTCTTCCCATACTGAAACAGAATTCTACAACTGTGCTGAACTAATGAGCAAAGCTAAGAAAAGGGGAGTGTCAGGGAAAATCTAAGAGTCACCTACCATAGAGGAAAAATGGAGATCCTTCCCCAAGGAGAGAAGCAAGCACAGACAGTGATTCAAGAAATGAGAACCTCAAGGAAGAGAGGGCAGCTTATGATTATTCACTCAAGTGTCTCACGTGAAGCCACAGATCCTGAAACAGAGAGCAAGGGAGCACTGCTTGGAGCGACACTGCTCTGGGAGAGGCATCCCAAAGATACCCACGTGGGCAGCAGACAAGTAGAACACCCGACCTCTGTGGGAAGAGGCACTGAGAGGCCTGGCTAAGTGAAAGCCAAGTGAAATCCTCTCTTCCAGGTGTTCTCAGCCTATCAGCTGCCAACTGTGGACTTTGTCCTGGAAATTCAACTCCTGGGCTAAAGAGATAATCTCCCAGGCATGTCCTGTGTAAACCTAGCTAATCAAGAGAACACACTCAGAACTAAGCCTGACGGCAGTCCCTAAAACAGTCCTGCCAACCAGGGGGTGTGCTAAAGGGCAAGGTGGGAGCTCATCCTGGCATAAATGTCATCTCTCCTAATAGAACCAAGTGGCCAGGATGGGCATTTTCCAAAAATAAGTCAAACAGCTGCTTAGAGACAAGCACTCAGCTGGAAACCTCATCTGGAAGTGATATGGATATCGTGAGAAGAGTCACTGTGACTGAGGGCATGGACCTTTACTGGGCTTTGTTGACATTACAGTGGTAAGCCACCCAAGAGATTCTAAAGTATAGACATGAAATTCTAGGTCACTGAAAGAAGGCATACGGATTACATCTGGCCCTCACACCCTTTTTGAACCTCAGCTGCTGAGCCTCTTACGCAGTGGTTCCCAACCAGCAGCAGCACTTAGAAACTTGTTAAAAATGCACACCCCCAGGCCCCACTCCAGATCTACTGAATTGGAAACTAGCTCTCCAGGTGAATTTGGAGCCCCTCTCAAGTCTGAAAACCTACAATCTGGAGTTCAGATCCTCCAGACTTCCCTTATACTCAGTTTTAAATAAGCTGTGAGAGACTGGAATACTGCCCTCACTAGTTATACCCAGTAAGACAAGTTTCCTCCCACCCCCATTCTATCTTCCACACGGTCTCACAGGTTTCTTTTCTACCAACCAAATCCAATTGTGTTCCTTTCCTATTTTCAAAAGAAGGATTCTCCAGTACCTGGAGGGGTTCAAGCCCTTAAAGATCTGACCAAACCAATCTTCTTAGCCTCACCCCTAATTCATCTGTATGTACCTACTCATGGTAGGTGAGCATCTCATGTTTGCTCAGCGAATCAGTGCTAAAGATAAAAACGTTGTCTACATGAATCTTTCCTAACCACACATCTTTTCCTCCAGAAGCAAAGTGGTTACTAAAACAGACAGAGACAGGGGAGACAGGAAAGCAGAATCCCATTACAAAAGAAAATTCCTCTGTGTGTCAAGAATCCATGCTAAATCTGAAATTCAATCTTACCCTGCTCTGCCCTTCAAACTATTCCATCTAAGCTGGCTGACAAGGCTGAACACAGATCTCATGAACACCGAGGAATGAGAGTTTACAAACAGCCCACACATTTTCATTTCAGAATCCTGACCCTTGCTCTATAGAATCCAAACAGGATCAATCCTTCAAAAAAGGAAGTATCCACCAATAGAAACTAGTCAATGTTCAATTTCCAGCAAGTGAAAGTTGTGGCCTGATAAATTTATTTCCTCAAACATTTCCAATGAACTTTGAGATTCTAAAAGAAACCTGTGAACTAGGAAATCATAGTTTATTTAAAAATGCTAATTTACTGAAAATTAGTTATCTTTTCCCAAAACAAATTCTATCTTTTTACTATAAAACAGAAGGGATCGTAATCTAAGATATCTAACTACTTGTGGAATATTGTTAATGAAAAAGACCATCACTTCTCCTACCCAAAGAGTTATTATTCAGGTTATCTGCTTCTGAGTCTTGCCACCTACCCCAGCCTCCCCGGTTTTTAATTTGGAATGGAATTCTCCATACTTAACCAGGTACTCCTTTCAGAGAAAGTTGAAAAGAACTCATTAAAATCGACAAACATCCAAAATCTATCCTAGCTCCCAATGGATAGATGGCAGAACATAACAGTAAATAACACATAACAGTTCAGAGGGAAAATGCACATGAAGTATGTTAGATAACTAAAAGAAAGTACAGTTGGTATACCAATTAGAGTGGAGGTATAAAAGGAGCATATCCTTTGGAATCAGACAGGCTTAGATTTGGATTTTAAGCAAGTTAGCCACTCTCAGTTCCTCATATGTAGACATCAAAACATCAGCAAATTCACTCAAAGATGATTGTGAGAATTTACTGAAATGATGTAAGTAAAAATGCCTGGTGTAATACAATGCCTGGAATACAGAAAGCATTCTACTAATGATATACCACAAACCTAAAATATACATCAGTTTTTAAAACATATATTGCTTGATCCCAAGAATTATGCAGCATGGAATTATACTTATTCCACTTCTTTTAGCTAATTAGCTAGGCCTATCCCCACTCCAGATCCCCCTCAATTTCCCCATATTTTTTCTTGATTCTTCTCAATCAAATCCAATGTTCCTCTTAGCCATCCCTTTCACATTTTGACATCCTATCTCTGGTTGTGCCACAGACCTAGAATGTACACCCTTCACATTGGTTCTCCAAACTCCTTACCATGCCAAAAAGGCTGTACCTGAACTAGCCTCTACCAACATTTTATGCCCTTATAATCACTGGCTCCTTATATTCTAACAATGAACTTCATGTTCTTTCAACATGCCAAGCTCTTTCCTACCTCAGGGCCTTTGCCCTTACTGTTCCCTCCTCCAGAGATGTACATGCCCCAAACCTGAACATTCACAATTTCTTTTTGTGCTTGAACTTGCAGCTCCAATGTCCCATTCTCAGAGAGGCTTTCTCTAACTCCTCTTTTAATAGCTTTCAAGTTCCTGCTACTCTCTCTCTTTTACATCACCACTATTTCTCTTATAGCTCATATCACTATCATTATCTCATTTATTGTTTACTTATTTACTGACTGCTACCCCAAACATTTTAAGCTCCATGACACATATACTTTGCTGTTTCAGTCATCTCTACATATAAAACAGTGCCTAGACCAGAATGGGTACTCAATAAACATGTAATAAATAAATGAATGAATAAATAAAAAGTTTCTAAACAAGAGGTGCAGAGTTTGACACACACACCCCACACCCTACTTCTCTACCTGGTAGCAGAAGATGGAATCTCCAGGAAAGAGTGTAAAGTAAAAAGAGAAAGGCTCTTATAAATAATGCTGCAATAAATATAGGGGTGCATATATCTTTTCAAGTTAGTCTTTTGTTTTCTTTGGGTAAACATCTACTAGTGGAATTACTGGATCAGATGATATTTCCATTTTTTAATTTAATTTTTTTAATGTTTATTTCTACTTGAGAGAGAGAGAGAGAGAGAGAGAGCACAAGCAGGGGAAGAGAGAGAGAGAGATAGAATCTGAAGCAGGCTCCAGGCTCTGAGCTGTCAGCACAGAGCCTGACACGGGGCTCAAACCCATAAGCCATGAGATCATGACCTGAGCCAAAGTCGGACGCTCAACTGACTGAGCCACCCAGGCGCCCCAGTATTTCCGTTTTTAATTCTGAGGACCTTCCATACTGTTTTCCACAGTGGTTGTCCCAATTTACAATAGCCAAGATATAGAAGCAACTCAAGTGTCCATCAAAAGATAAATGGATAAAGATATGGTACACACACACACACATACACACACACACACATACACACACACATATACACGCTTTGGAATATTCCTCAGCCATAAAGAATAATGAGATCCTGGCATTTGTGACAACATGAATAGACCTAGAGCGTATAGTGCTAAGTGAAATAAGACACAGGAAGACAAATACCATACGATTTCACTTATATGTGGAATATACAAAATGCAACAAAACAAACAAACATACAACAACAAAAAACAAACTCTTAAATACAGAGAATACACTGGTGGTTGCCAGAGGCGGGGGCAGGTGGGGGAATGGGTGAAATAGATAAGAGGGATTAAGAGGCACAAGTTCCCAGTTACCAAATAAATACATCATGGAGATAAAAAGTGCAGCATAGGGAAAATATTCACTAATATTGTAATAACCTTGTGTGGTGACAGATGGTGACTACTTGGCGTGGTGAGCACTGAGTAATGTGTAGAATTGTCAAATAACTATGCTGTACACCTGAAACTAACATAACATTTTATGTTAACTATACTTCAATTAATTTCTTAATTAATTTTTTTAAGGCCGAGGAGAAATAAACTCTTGGGGAACACAAACAGTCATCCCAACTCACCTGCTGACAAAACATTAACTACTCTCAGGGCCTGGGATGATGTCAGAGGTGTTACTGTCTCCATGGCTTCTTACCACCATCACTGCCTTTTTTACCACCCGTCTCCTCCCAGCCAGCTCTTCCAGCACAGGTGAGCAGTAACTCACTCCTGAGCAGCAGTGAGGACTCAAACCCAGAGACACAGAGACACAGAGAGGACAGTGCTTCCCATACCACTTCAAAAACGGCAATTTATCTGGCAATCTTTCCATGTGCGTCTGAACCCAGACTGGTGAGTGAATCAGGGGGTTAGAGGGAGGCAAAGAAAATAAAAAATTTCAGTGCTCTCTTCCCTTCCTAGATTCCAAAGCCTCAATTCTCTGAACACAGCAGCTGAGTTGGTCAAGTCACAGACTGCCAACCAAGGTCACTGCCATTGCCAAGTTCACCTCAGCTGTCCCAGGTATTTTCCTCTGGCATTCAAGTACCACGCTTCTTTATAGATGCTGGGTCAGTTAAGTTCTTTAGTTTCCTTTCCCTATTTGTATCTGTTTTACCAAGTGACAGAGTACTGTATATGCACACACAGATCTGACCTTTTTCTCCTCAGATGAGTGCAAAATCTCCATGTGTGGTTTCTATACCATGTGCTCTTGGCCACTTTTAATCACCCCTTCAGAACACACTATAGGTCAAAAACTGCTAATAAACTAAATGGGGTGAAGGATTCTGGCATAACTTTGTGCCAAGAAAACTTACCTCCTATAAGGAGTGCCAGGCATGGTTTTGGCAGCCGTTAAGTCCCATCAAGGCTGAGCCTCTCCCAGCCTTACAGGGAGCTACTGTAGAGTCTGAGTGCCTGCCTACACAAGTAAAACTGCAGAAGAAATACAATGTTTGACCCTAATCTTCAGAGTTTGGTCTTCTCTAAAGCACAAAGAACCTTAAATTATAAACAGTCTAACTCAAAGGGAAAATCTGTGAAACACCTACTCCCAGGAACTCCCCATTCTGCCCTAGGCCTGCTTGGGTTCAGCAGGCCCATAAATTGGCACTGTTGATATGACCTTTCCAGGCTATATTTCAACAAGAGATAACAACAAAGCTGAGAGCTTTGGTAGCACTCAGAGGAGATTTGAAGGACTTAAAACATGTTGCTAAGTTTGGCAGCAAAAGTTCCTGTTTCTTACAGCTGGAAAAGGAAATCTCTTTATAATTATACTTGTAGATAAGACACACCGAGCTACTCATGCTACTCATTCTAGTTAGGAACAGATTAAAGCCGACTCATCCCAATCCACCATTCCTCTGAGATTGATCTGAGTGAGCACTGTGGGGTGCGGGGGCAAGTCTCACCTGGGGCTGAGGAGTCAACGTACCTACAGGGAAGATAAAGTGCCAGGAGCTTCTCAGTGGGGCTTACTGTCATAGCCACTACCACTTGCTCAGAGATACCTGCCACTCTTCATTACCTAGCTCTACCTTCTGTCATCCCACTTCCCATCTTCCTCTTTTACCCAGGGTTCTGCCATGCCCCTAACTCCAATGCCATATAACATGTGTTACTCATCACAGAGGGTCCTTTAAACCTACATGCTCTTTTGGCTCAGATTCTTTCTGGTTTATATATTTCTTTACAAAAGCAAAGTACAAGAGCTACAATCTATGTACTGATGGCAGGACACTTATTACTGCTCTGCTGATACTAGATGTCTGCCCAAAACATGGAGGAAGGGAACATTGCTCCACATTTCTCAGCAGAACAAACCAGACAAACCAACCATTTGGAAACAAACTCTGCTTGGCTTACAAGGTAATAAGATATATAACAGTAATTGCTCACATTTCATTCAGCACCAGATACAAGGTACTATGCTAAGCACGTGACACTTAGGCCTTACCACAACACTACAAAATAATACAATTAGCACTTCTGTTTCACAGAAAAGGAGCTGGGGCATGGACAGGCTCCATAACTTACCCAAGATCTCAGAACTAGTAAGTAGCAGAACCAGAATATGAACCCCTACTGTCTGCCTCCGGAGCCCAGGCTCTAAATGTCACTCTTTCATTAGACAGCTCTTCTCGTAACACACAGGTTTTTCTTTGAGCACCAATGGCTCGCTTCAAACCCTGAAGGAAACACTGACATTTTTCTCCACAGAGAGAAGGAAATAGTGATGGCAGTACTTATTCACAAAGCTGATCTGAGTCTATACAGCAGAACAAATAAGTACCCTAAACCTCTGTCAACCAAAATTTCCCCAGGAGCACCAAGTGAAACCCACCTCCTTTCTTACTAACCTGGTAGATTTTCTAACTTACTAAAGGCTGGAGCCTCTTTGCAGGTTGTTACAACCAAGCCCTGTGCATCTGAGAGCAAGATTCCAGGCTCCAAGTTATGAGAACCAAGTCAAATGCTTTCTAGAATCCAGCTGATAGGATTAAAAAAAAAAAGCTATGCAAAGATTTTTTAAGCATAAGCAATATATGTTGGCCAATTTGGGGAATAATTTTATAGAACTTCAGGGAATCTAGTTGGAAAGACAAGACATATGCATTTAAGAGTCAAGTCAAAATGTCAATGAAAACACTCTATCTAAACCCCCCACTTTCTAGAAGAGGAAACTGAAGCCTAGAGAAGCCAAGGTTACTTCCCCAAGGTCACCCAAAAGTCACCAACAGAGCCAGGACTAAAGCTCAGATCTGCTGACTACCTGGCCAGGGCTCTCTGTACTGCTATATGGAGGCCGAGGAACTCACAGGAGGGACAGATCTCAAACAACAATTACAGCTAACAATTACTGAAAGCATATTTGTGCCAGCAACTAAGCTAAGTGCACTATATAAATTCACTAATTTGGTGCACCTGGGTGGCTCAGAAGGTTAAGTATCCAACTTTAGCTCAGGTCATGATCTCATGGTTCATGGATTCGAGTCCCACATCAGGCTCGATGCTGACAGCTCGGAGCCTGCTTCACATTCTGTGTCTCCCTCTCTCTCCGCCCCTCCCCCTCCAAATAAGTAAACATTTTAAAAAATTATTTAAAAAAATTAACTCATTTAACCCTTACAACAAACCTTTGAAAGGAGTAAGATTATTCCCAATTTACAGATGCAGACACTAAGGTTTACAAAGGTTAACTCGCCAGAGATCCACAGATAGTAAGAGGAAGAGCCAGACTACTAAGCACGTAGGCTGGCTACAAAGGGTCTTAAAGGATACACAGGTAGGATTCATGGAAGTAGAAGGACCAACAGCAGCTTGTGAAGGGCGGCCAATGTTGGGGGAAGGAGGACCTAGGGCCCTGACTGGGCAGGCTGCCAGGAAGCAACTGGCAAGAAGCAGTTCTAGTCTGCCATGACAGTGAAGGGTAGGCATCCTACAGGAGGGTAAAGCAGAGCCTCTGAAGCTGGGGTGAGAAGGACCACCGTGGAGACTCTCCCCAGGTGTCAGAAAGGTGAATAAAATGCAAAGTATAGGGACACCTGGGCAGCTCAGTCGAAACTTCTTGGTTTCAACTCAGGTCATGATTTCACGATTTGTAAGATTGAACCCCACATCAGGCTGTGTGCTGACAGCGTGGGGGCTGCTTGGGATTCTCTCTCTCCCTCTTCCTCTGCCCCTCCCCCTTCTCTCTCTCTCTCTCGAAATAAATCTTTGAAAAAAAAAAAAGAGAGAGACGCCCGCTGTACTCTTCAAAATGCTGCACTAAGTTGATAATGATAATGGAAAGCACCGAACCTTTACTAGGTGCCAGGCACTGGCTGAGAGCCTTACAGGTGTCATTTCATTCACTCCTTGGCACAATGCTAACAAGCTAAGTACTACTATTATACATTTCACAGATGCCTCACAGAAAAGGGAGGCTCAGGGAGATTAAACAACTTGTCCAAGGTCACACAGCCAGTAACTGTAATGGCAGGTTCTAAACCTAGGCGTGTAAGACCCTTGGGCACCAGCTCTTCGTTACCACACGTTGCTGCACTGAGACATTCACAGTAAGTGCAAGTGGTCCATTCCACCACACACGCACTGAGCACCAAGAGTCACTGATAGCTGAACAAACACATTGCAGGTTGATTCATTTAAAAGCAATCTATGATATTTAGCTGTCAGAACTCCATCAGGGAGCTGTGTTCCAAGACGTAAGTGAGCACACCAAAATTCACTTCCTCTAACAAGGCTAAAGAGTTCTGAAAACTAGCTGACTATATAGTTTTCTTTCCAATTTTTCCCTTTCCCTTTTCCTATCCTCCCACACCCAATTCACTGACACTCTCAGAGAAACTTCAACAGAGACCTAGAACCCTCTCCCTCCTCATATTTCCAGTCCTTTATAGTTGGCTTTCGTCCATCATTCAAACAGTACTTCACATCAGAGTCTAAGAGTTGGCTATTCCTCCTTCTTCCCAGCCTAACTCATGAGATGATCATTAACCCTACCTGCAAAACGCCAAACTTCAGCGGGTCTTTGTTTCTTCTTTCTTAGTCGAACACACAGAGGCTCACTTTGGGGAGGAAATAACTACAATACAACATCTAACATAATATATATATGGGATAAGTCCCTCACTTGCTATTATCTAGACCCTCCCCAGCCCTTGGCCTAGCCACTCTGTATTCACTGACAAAATGGGTGAACAGACTAAGAGGGCATATGGGTACCAGAGATGCCTCTGAGCCCAAGAGCAAATGAACAGGGGTGTCAACTCCAATGCCGGCCTCCCAGGACACAACGCTGTCTCATTGGGTCCCCCGGGGACAGGCCAGCCTTCTGCTAAATTGTAAAGGCCTCCTAGAGCAGCCCAAGAACTACCTTCTATCTCCCCTGCTTCCCCTCAGAACTACCTTTCCCCAGTCCCCTTGCCCAGGGCCTTTCTCCTGTTTCCTTCTAGTTTTCCTACTGCTTCAGATCTTGTCTCCCCTAACTCCCAGTTCATTTCATTTTCCCCAGGGTCAAACAGTCCTTCATTCACTGTACTGTTTCTCATTAGTCAATCTCTAGCTCATATACAAACCCCTTCAGAGACAAGTCACACAGAAGAGGAGTCTGTATCTTTGAGAAATGGGTGGTTTATAGGACAAACACTTAGAAACAGGTCAGCTTTCATTAAGAAGCCTTCATACCCTAATTGCATATATAATTCACTTTTTATAGATACAGTGCAATCTAACATATAGGCAGTTTTTAGATGAGAATATTGTGATCATTTCAATAGCCCTTCAAGAATAGTATATCAGAGCCAGAAATAATACGAGAAGGGATCTTTGGAGAAATCCTACAATGAGGTCTAAACTCATTTAACATCCTCCTCTCCCCTCAACACACAAATACACACAGGCAAGTTTTCTAGGTCTTACAGCTGGAAACAGAGACACTGGGGATTTTTCTATCAGGCAATATTATGCAGCATATTCCCCTAAGATAGATGCACCCAGCATTTTACTGCACCCACCTACTGAGATAGATGCACACAGTGCCTCCTCCCAAGCCAAAAATAGATGCTCAGAATCTCCCTCCCCATCCCCAGGAGAAGGCACTCACTAATGCAAGTTCTCCCTCAGGCTTTATAGAGAAATCTCTGCAGACTATGCCAGATGGTAATTTTTTTTTTTTCTTTCATGCCCTCCTGGCCCCTTCTCCACTTTCCATGGTTACTCTAACTCAAAGAACTCAATTATCTACCAGCAGATTTCCCCCTCCCCCACCCCTGTCCACCCTAAACACCCTCTTCTTCCAAGCTAATGTAAAGGCTCAGAAGGGAGGCCAAGCCAACACTCTGCAGGGCGGCTGCCTGGACTCCTCTAGGCTCAGATACACATTCCCTTCGCTTGGCTGCCTCGGCAAACTCTCTTGGGCCCAACACTGGAAATCAGGAGACTCCAGGGCAGTGACACATAACAGACAAAGAGAAGCAACAAGAAGACATGCTCTTCAGTCTCTCAGCCCCACCTGCCTGCAGGGAGGTGTTCTGGCAGTCCCAGACTCTGACCCTTCCACCTCCTCCCCGCGGTCCTCCCCAAAGTAGTTCTTAGAATCAGATTAGGTAGACACGGAGCACAGCCTCTCTTACTTATAACTCAGCAGTGTTGCCAAGATATCTGGAGTCGGAGGCACCCCTGCATACTGTAAACCCACACCCTCCATTCCAGGGACAGGGTAGAGCCAGCAGAATTCAGGATGCCCTAGGCCTGTCCTCTAAGGCATTTCAAAGTTTCAACTTCCTTGGGTAACTGATTATTCTAATTTTAGAGAGAGGGAGCCCAGAGGGAGAGTATGTAGGAAGGGCAGTAGAGGGAGGGGAGAGAGGGAGTGAGAACAGGAACGTTACTTTTTAATCCTTAAAGAATATGGAGGGATCCATCCAACGTGTGACTCACCTCTGGGAAGCTGGACTGAGCAGGAGTGGGGACCAGCTGCAGCCCCAATCTAAGCTACGGACCACTTCTCTGTCGGGCCTGAGAGGCTACTGTGATGGATTCACCTGAAAAAAGGCTCTGTTGTTAAACAATAATAGATCTGTCTCCTCAGGGTCTTCCCAGGGGCTTCTTCCCAGAGCCTACTCCAGGGCATGGAAGCTTGCCCTGTCCTGCTACAAAAGCTGAGGCTGCCAAATGGGGGGCCAGGTCTCTCCCTGTGTTCCCACCTAGCATGCCATGAGCCCTACACACTCCCTGAGAACAGATCTGGGTGCCCTTTCCTGAAGTCTTCCCACCCCTGCTTTTCTGTTCCTTGGCATAGTCCCAATGCATATCAAGAATCTCTGCCCTTGAAATTCCCACTTCCTCATTTCTTTCTTGTTTCCCTCTAAGCTGTAGCCATACAGGTTCCTGAAAGAGCTGCCCAGCCCCCAAGGAGCCTTTCAGAGTGAAAACTCTGCCTGCCGGTTAAACCCTGTCTTTCAGACCCAGAACCCAGCTAGCAGAATGAGGGAACCAGCCCTGACAATCAGAAGCCTCTCTTCCAGCTACTGAAATGTATACCATAACTGCCAGGTAGTTAGCTGTGGGACACTGGAAAAGCGAAGGGTCTCTTGGAATCCTCTCTTCTATACTAAACACATGAGTCAGGTAACCTAAGCAAAGAAAGCTTCATCTCTGAAGCATCATTTGTGAGGCTCAAACCTGCAGTGAACATCACTCTTCTATTTCCCAAAGAAAGCATCATTTGTTTCCTTTAATATCTCGAAGGACTTTTTAAAGGTTTTTTTCTCATTTTTATTTATAAATGCACAAAAGAATAGGGCACTTTATAAATTGGGAAACTAGACCAGAGAGGCAAAATGCCTTTCCAGAAGAGAATGGGGCCATCATTCAAGCTTTAATTCACAACATCTCACATTATACAGGACTTGACTTGCTTAAAATTACTTTCATAGAAATTGTTTTAAGCTTATTTATTTTGAGAGAAAGAGAGAGAGAGAGAAAGTACAAGTTGGGGAGGGGCAGACAGAAGGAGAGACAGAGTCCCGAGCCAACTCCACGCCATCAGCACAGAGCCTGATGCAGGGCTCAAACTCACAAACTGTGACATCATGACCTCAGTGGAGATCAAGAGGCGGACACTTAACTGACTGCACCACCTAGATGCCCCACTTTCACAGAAATTACCTCATTTTTGTTCCTCCCAACAGACCTGTTAAAGTAGTTATATCATTCTCTCTCATCTCAGAGCTAATAAATCTAAAGGTCACATAGGTTAATGGTCTTGCCCATGGCCACCTTGATGGCAAGTAGCAGAACCTGACCATGGACCTAAGTCTCCTCACCTCAAATCCAGTACTCATTCTGCTACATCAAAAGAATGACCACCTGCTCACCCTCTTCATATGTGTGGGGGTGATAAAGTTAGAGGAACCCCAACCACAGCCACTTGAGTAGAAAAGTGGGATTCTGGATTTGCACTGCCCACTGACTCAGAGAGGCCTCCTCCTCACACCCCCAAATTTAAATCCCAACCAACAGTGCAATGCCATATGCTTCCAACAAAACAGAGGTTTCAACTAAGCTGAGGATCACTGGGAGTGTATTAAAAGGAGGCATCACTATAGCAGTGGCCCATCTGAGGTCCAGGGCCACGGAGTTCACCCCTGTGGACCCTCAGGCCACAATACTGATGCATACATATATACAATCAGGGAGCCCAAACTGGGGACATGGTCAGTGCTTTTACTGGCAAGCTGACCCGAAGTTAATCAGAAGGCCCCCTCATTGTCTGCCAGAATACAAAAGACATTCTGTTCAAAAAGTTCAAGAAGAAAAACCGAAGAGCCAGGACAGCAGCTGTTCCCTCAACCCACAGAGAAACCAGAGGCATCCACAATGTTCCCTAAGGCCCAGCAGTAAGTTTGAGATGTAACATGGCTGAAGCGGAAGCACATCTCCTGATAAGTCTCCACTGCAGGGAGTGTCTGCTGCATTAATGCTCCAAATAAGATCACTGAGAACCTAACTACCCCATCACCTATAAAAGTGCCTTTCTGGAAGGATCTCCTCTCCCAGGCCACACTGAGCTTAGCACACACCACTCCTCTGGGGCAGAACAAGTTTCACCAAAGCATAGGACAAACAAAACAGGAATGCACAGTGTGGACAGTGCGTGCTCTGAGATTTGGTTAAAATATTAACCTGAAGAATCCATCACAGTACCTCAGTACTGTGTCTCCACAACCACAACCTCGTGCCTCATGTCTCCATAGGCAACCTAGCAGCAGCCACCACTGAGAGCTCACTCAGAGATATCTGTATAGGAAACCTCTTCGCAGCCCCCACCCCCAGCCCAAAACACACACACACACCTGCCAGCCTCCTTTAGCAAAGCCTGTGATGGGCCTTATTAATAAAGGAGGACAGCTTGCTTCTTTCCAAGCTACCTGAGGGAGAAACGAAGAGAGTGACCCTAGCTCAGATATCCCTAAGACAGTCCCTCTGTCCTAATAATTGCTCCAGAGACTGGGAACTCACCACAAGCTCCTAGCTGAGTTAATTGGAGCTTTTTCTTTTTTCACTACAGGTCAGACATAGCAACACCAAGAGACAAAACAGACAGTGTTCACTAGAACAAACCAAGCCACTCAAAAGACACTGGAGTTTCCACGTAGGAACTCCAAACATAATGCTGGAATGACGATAACTTGCTTTTTCTATATAAAAAAACTGTTTCTGTAAAATATCCTAAGCCTTTGTGCTAAATACAAGATGATGATTTCTACAGAAAAGTCTAAACACCTCAGGTTCAGCAAGAGTGAGATCAGCTAGATTTGCAAAGTCAAGAAAATTGGCTGTTTCCCTCCTCCTTAAGCTAATAGAATCCAACTGTTGGAGCATGACATCATTCCTGAGCCCCAAACCCTGAGCAGAGAGTACAGACTTATCCCTGCCTCCCAGAAAACAGCCCAAGACTATGGCCAGGAAAGGAGAAAAAACAATCCAAGCCGGAGCTGACCTTACCTGAAAGTCCCGGTGCTTTCCTGCCCACTCCATTCTCGGCAGAGTTTGGCTCACACCACAGTCTGTAAGGGAGCCCGGGGCCCCAAAATCCACTCGCTTAAGCTCCGATACCTGCTGCGAGCTTCCCACAGCTCCTTCCTCTGACCTTTCGTGGCGCTCCTTCCAGCCAAATGAGCAGAGCACTTCTAGCCGGCCAGGCCAGTTGTCATGGAGACCCTGTTCTCGCCAGCCAGCGTGCTCTGTGCTCTGGCTTGCTCTCTCTCTCTCTCCTGCTCTCGCTTGTGCGCTCGCGCTCGCGCGCGCTCTCTCTCTCTCGCTCTCTCTCTCTCTCTTTCTCTCTCTGTCTGTCTCCTCTCCTCTCTCCCCCTCCACCCCCCTTCTCTCCCGCTCTCAGTTCTGGGAGGCTTCCATGAAACAGCACTGTCTTTTGATCAGCTCGGGTTTTGCACACATTCCACTCCTCCTACCTCCCTTCCAGTCAAACAAGAGCTCTGGGCAGCTCCTGGGAACTTGCTTGAACAGTTAAGATGGGAGAAGGGAAAGACAGTGAGTGGACTTGTTTTCCTCCCCTCTAGTGTCTCATTTTTTTTTTTTTAACTTGGAAGAAGCCTGGCCAGCAGGGAGGGAGCTAGCTGGAGCACTTGGGAGGGGAAGCAAGCCCTTCCTCTGGGTCCTGGAGTGTGGGTAGGAGGACCCAGATGCATTGCCTTGACTTGTTTGTGCACTTGGGATTTTCCGGGCAGCACTTGAGGCGGAAATGTATTCAGATCCCAGGAGCTCGCCTGGACTGGCCTCTCCACTTACCTTGCTGCCTGCCCAGGTTGTGGCGATGGCTTTAACCAGTGCAGGGACCCATGGTACTATTGCTGATACCCAAGCAGTCTCTCATCCTCCTGCAACAGAGAGGAAAGATACCAGGTCAGGACCATTAAGAGTCCCAGACAAGTCCAGAGTCATAGCAGAAGCAACAAACAAGATACAAACACAACCTCATCTCTCTGCCCTGCTCAGGACCTGCAGCTAAAGCCCCTGGATGTCTGTGAGCTGCTGTCACAGCCAGGGATACTATCGTTTTTGTCCAAGAGCCAGCACAGTGCCTAGGACACAGCAGGCCCTCTCAATTCAATCCCCCCATGTATATTTCTTCTTTGTGATCCCACAACCCTGGGATCATGACCCGAGCTGAGATCAAGCTCAGTTGGATGCTCAACCAACTGAGCCACACAGGCGCCCCATGACCTTCTATTATATGCACTATTTTGTCTGACCCTCAAACCTTCTGAAATACACTAAGCAATATTATTACCATTTTATACATGGGAAAACTGAGGCTCAGAGAGATCAAATGTTCAGCCCACAGTTACACAGCTAGTGAGTTAGGCCGTCAAAGAACTAGTAGAGGCCAGTCCATTGTCCTTTAGTCCAGTGTCCTTCCACTAAAGCACACTACCATCTGATCTTAAAAACTAACAACTTTTTTGATAGCCAGTATTGAGATACAAGGAGGAAGGCAGAGAATCTTTCTGAGTCATTGTGAATTAGACCTGACTACCATCCTGTTGGCCTGAAGACTGTATGATAGCATCTATGAGCTGTAGAAGGTAATGATACACAGATTAGAGGGAAAAGTCTTGCCCTGTAGCTATAATTCACCTTACACTTTTTCGAAGTACTCTCAGAAATTTTGACTCATCTGTTCAACACAACTGACCTGAAAGTTAGGACTGCTATTATCACAGATTATTAAATCTAATTTAACAGATTGAGATGAAAATCTGAAAGAGAGGTCAAATGACTTGCCCCAGGTCACAGAACCAGAAAATAACAGATCTAGAAAGAGTACAGAAGCTTTTCAACTCTCTTTTGTGTAGTAAGCAGAGAGGCTGCAGGGAAACCAGGTGGAGCAGGGGGTCAGAAGACCTTGGCAGTATCTGGTTCCACCATTAACTAGCCATGTGACCTTGGGCAAGTCACCTACCCTCCCAGTTTCTACCTATGAAACCTGTCCCATGGGCAACTGATAGGGCTGGGACGGGCATAAAAGAGATGACTATGTAAAAGCATTCTCCTTAAGTCGGGCACTGAGCTAAGAATTTCATTCATCTCTACTGTTTTCACCACATACAAACAAAACCCAGGGCCTCTGTTATCTCTCCAAGAGGAGAACACCAAGGCTCAAAGAAGAGATTTTTCTTTTTCTTTCTTTTTTTTATATTTAATGTTGGTTTATTTTTTTGAAAGAGAGAGAGAGAGAGACAGACAGACAGAGCACAAGCGGGGGAGGGGCAGAGAGAGAGGAAGACACAGAATCTGAAGTAGGCTCCAGGCTCTGAGCTGTCAGCACAGAGCCTGATGTGGGGCTCAAACTCATGAAAAAGATCATGACCTGAGCCAAAGTCAGATGCTTAACCAACTGAGCCACCCAGGTGCCCCAAGTAAGAGATTTTTCAATGCTGCTTTCCTAAAACACTGCCAGTGAGGTCCTGATGGAATCTTTAATGCAGCGATCCTTTATAGAATCCTTTTGACTTTTATTGACCTCTGATATATCACAAAATTATCAAAATAAGATTTTAATTGACTTGAGTTTAAAAAGTAAATATATGTCAGAAGCTAAGGTAGGGAAAGTGTTAGAAAATCCAACAGGAAATAAATCCTAAGTGGTGGGCACTATTGCTTTAGTGAAGCAATCAAAGCTTCAAAACGGTCAGGTCCAATTTCCCACTACAGAAGCTTGACCTGACCCAAACACCAGCTCGGGAATCCCTCAAAGGCCCTAGTTCCCCACGTCTGCAAAGAAAGACTGAATGAAATGACAAGTGGAACACCATCAAGTCACTGAACCTCTCCCCTTCCCATTCCCAACAGGCATCCCTTTGCTCTCCTCCTGATCCTCCACTTCCAAGTACCCACACTAAGAAGAGGTGATGCCCATCCACTTCTACAACAAGCTAATACTCAGTTACATTATTAGCACCAACAAATATTGATCCAGCACCTACCATATGTCAGGCATTCTCCTAAGCACTGTGAGGGGCCAGGGGCCAGGACCAGGGCTGAAGACACAAGTCAGACTCTAAAGTAATGCAAACTTCAAAAAGCCCCACAGACCAGGAACAGAATGCAGGCCATGCTCCCCCTAGTGGCATGCTGGAGTTCACAGAGGTTCTTTAGAGCCTTGTCCTCTAGGGGAAGGGACACAGTAAGGGCCCCATTATGGGAGAATCAGAATCCCTGCTTGGGTGCTGTGACAGGTATAAGCTCTCTGCACTAGGCAGAGCAAGAGGACAGCTGAATCCCCCTGCTGCCCCTGCACAGCTGGATTCAGACCAATCCTGTTTGACCTTTCCCAAATGATAGGGCTCTTACAGCCTCATGTGGTCTAGGATCTGTTGAGTGGCATGCACGCATACCTATGCCAGAAATCTGGGAGATACCCTTGCATATTCCCACCTCCCCCTCTCCATATCCAATCCATTTACCAATTCCAAACATTTCTTTTTCCAAAATGTATCCGTCCATTTTTCTGCACCTCCACCTCCACCCTAGTCCCCTTCCTTAATGACTGAAAAATGTCCGATTGCCCCAGCTTTCACTCTTGCCCTCACAGCTCCATTCTCCATGCAGCTGTCTGAATCACCCTTTTACATCAGATCATGTCATTTCCTCCTTAACACACTTCAGTGTCTTCCCACTGCACTTTAGATGAAAGCTTGATTCTTACCAGGACCTAGAAGGCCCTGTGATCCTTCTCCAGCCTCCTCTCAGCACACTTCCTGCCCTCCACCTGAGTGTGCCAGCTACAAGGGCCAGATTTTCCCCAAGCTGTTCCCCTTTGCCTGTGTCACTCCCCATGTGCCAAACTGGCTCTTACCTTGCCTCAACCGGGACTCTCACCTCCTCAGAGAAGTCTTCCACAATCCTCCAATCTAAATGAGGATTTATCCTTCATAGCACTCACCATCATCTCTAACCAAAATATATCCATCCTTTTCATAATGTCAGTTTTCCCCAATGAGTTCCTTTAGGAGCAGGAACCTTGACTGTTTTTGCCGCCATATTCTCTGCATTTAGTATGGGGCCCAGATCCCAGCTGGCACTCAATTAATGTCTGCTGAATGAATGCAAAAAAAACAAAACAAAACAAAAAACAACACATTTCATCCTGTCCTACAGGAAGAAGAAACTTAGAACATCTATTTCATGTCACTCATTGTTTCTTTTCATAGGCTTACAAACTATAATTACATCCCCTTTTCTTATGTGCCTTGCCTGTGGGCTCAACCAAAAATTCCTGTAAAGTCTCCCTGTGGTTTGTTTCCCAGAAATTTCCTCGTAAGGTCACTCTTCTAGGGACGCGCTCCAGGGTTTTATAGCCTCTCCCATTACCCATTACAGGCACTCCTCCACCAGTATCATTGCCAAACCAAGCGGGATGCAGGAATGGCCCAACTCCCATACATGAGAAGGTTCTCTCAGGTCAGCAGCATTCAGGGACAAAAATGCTTTCTCTTATGTCTACTGTGCAGGTCACTGTACTTGCAAGAAATACATTTTCCCTAAAAAAAAAAAAAATCATCTTATGTTTTATAATTTGGAGTATAAAAGGTTTGAAAAAAATTTTTTCATTACTAAATATTTGTATATGTATACATACACATTCATACATATATATATACACATTTATTTATTTGAGGGGAAAATAAGGAAAGCCTAAATAACAGTAACAGCAGTGTGACTAAACCCCCTCATGAGATACATTAGCACCAAAATCTGAAATCCTTTCTGGCTTCATCTGCTGCCCATGCTTCCCCTGCTGCCCACACCCATCTACTGGCACAACAACCACACACCACCTATGCCCTGAACACTGCGTTTTTCCTCTCCTACAGCCCCTCCCCAGTGCTCATGCTGTTACCTTTATCCTCCTCCCTACCTCCGCCTCTACGACAGGCAAAAGCTTACTGCTTTCAAGGCCCAACTCCGTTATCACCTCCCCTGAGAAATATTTCCTGATCTCTTGGCATAATCTGTTTGCTTAGTCTGCAATCCCACAACAGTTTGAAGATGCCTTCATCATGATATTTATATCACTTTATCACTGTCACTTGTACCCCTGTATCCCCCACAGTTGTGAGCCCCATGAGGTCTACCAATTTTATTATCTCATTCACAGTGGGCAATCTATTCATGTAATAGATTGATCCTTGAAAAAGACTTTTTAAAAAATAAATACAGAAGCTGTCTCCTCCATAAGATGAGGGAATTTGAGTGTATAGACTTACACTGTACCAAGAGAATATATGTGTGTGTGTGTGTGTGTGTGTATATATGTGTGTATATATATGTATGTGTGTGTATATATGTGTATATATATGTGTGTGTATATATATACATATACATATATATATATGTATATATATATATATGATTAGATTCTAGATTTAGTTCCTAGAAGAGTTTATAGTATTTTCTTAGCTCTTTAAAAACAACTGAAATTCCAAACCTGAAAACACAGGAGCAAAGTAAATCTTTTAAAGTCACTCCTTACTTTGGGATCAAAGGAATTCAAGAAAAGTAAGCTGTTGTTGGATACCAGAATGCCTAAAAGATGCCGTGTACTTCAGAAGCCTCCCAGTGCCCACCAGACTGGAGTCTAGCAGCATCTCCACCAAAGACAGCTAGTTCTACCCAAGTAACAGGGAAATCAGGCACGTATCCTGCCCATTTCTATACTGGGCTCTGGCCGCCATGTGAGCAGGCAGACTTACACAAGAGCCCTTTAGGGCTTTCCAGTTTTCTTTTTCTACTTCTGAGTGGCAATGTGGCTAAGAAGGGAAAAATTAAAAATTCAGAGAGGGAAAGAAGGAGTCAGCAGGCTGGAGCCTAGGTCCTGGTTTCCAGGGTGGTAAGATCTTGAGCAAAACCCTGCCCCCACTGAAAAGCCTCTGCTTTTCCCTGCGTATAACAAGAGGGCAATTGGGCTGTTTGAACTAGCTGTTCTCTAAGGGTCCTTCCAGCTTGAATTTTCTCTTGCAGTCACCCAGTCCAACTGTTCTGTCCTAGTCACCTAGTCCCAGTGCTTTCTGAAGAGTCCAGAGCAGCAAGAAGACTTCTTGTTTCAGGGGCTACAGAGTCTCCATCTAACTCTTTCAGCAGAGCCCCTGATCTGGGGCTCTGGAGTCATCTGCCTGGTATCAGACAGAAGACTGTCCCCCCAAATAGGGCAGGCTTTCCTGGAGAAGATGGAAGATTCAGGCTTCTTGACTAAGGAAAGCTAGAGAGAAAATAAAGATACTAAACACCAGATGCGGAAATTTGGAAATGGCCTGGGAAGTGCCTGGAAGGAGACGGAGGCTCCCAGGGACTTACTCCTGGCCATCAGTCTGAGACAAAGCCGCTTTTACAAAGCAGAAGAATTGGCAATATCTTAGTTCTCTTGAAAGATAATCTGCCTACTACAAATCAAGCAGTCTCTTCTACCAGCACCTCTGAAGCAACAAAATAAATGTCCCCCTCCATATGGCAACCCCAGCCTCCTCTGCCTCTGTCAGGAGGCACATCCAGCGGGACCTCCAGTGTGCTGGCCACTATTACCCATACTCTGCTTGCACAGCCTTCCCGGGAAAACAGAGAAAGAGCCATTCTGTGTTCAAATCCTGCCGTTTTATGGCAGGATATTCTCTGGGGTCCTTACTCCTGCCTTAATCCCACCTGCCTCCCACCCATCTCCTACCCTCCCACCCAACACTAAGACTCTGAAGTAAAAGAGTATAGGATTCAGCCTGTAATTATCCTGGATCCTACCGCCCTGTGGTGAAGTGGCTACTAGACATCATGCTGGGTTGAGCACACTTTCCTTTGGTCTGTCAGCCTTCTAGCCTTAGTTTACCTCTATTCAGCTTCCAACCCTCAGTATGAAACTCACAATTCAGATCCCCAGATCACAAGATACACAGTGGCTTCATCCAGTCTCTTGGAGTATCTGTCACAATGCTCATATACGGGCTAATTTCCTAGAATCTCTCAAATCCACAGACCTCTGACTACTGTCCCTTGCCAAGTCTGAGCATTTTAACACTGGGCCACATAAACACAGTCTGGGGCCAGGAAAGACTGGACAGGCAATATACCAGACCCCCCTCTAAAAGCACCATTTTACCTTTCCAGAATGTGCTTCTCATGCTTACTTAGAACTCTGAGCTCAACCAAGATCTTAACCTGTCATGACTGAAGCTTCAAGATGGGGGAGATAGAGCACAAAGTGGGGGGAAGGGAGATGGTGGAATAAGAAGACTGTGGACTCAAATGGCTTCTCCATGATATAACCAAGAAAATACCTGGAGCCTGAAAAAAAAAGTGCCCCTCAGAATAAGATCTGGGTAAAGCTGTAGGAAATGTGGGCCCAGACTGTGTCATCTCCTCCATGCTGTCTCCCCTGACTTTCCCCGCCTGGACTGGATTCTCTACCCACAGCGCCTATACTCCTAAGTACTAACAGTTGTTAGCTGTGCTCACTGCCTTGTATTTTAGTGTACCAAGGCTATTCAACTTAATTCTCCTACTAGCCTATAATATTCTTCAGGGCAAGAACTACTTGAATTCTTAACTCTGAATTCTAGTTTAGGACTCTGTCCCAAGCACAATTATTACATTTTTAATATATGAACTAATGAAACCAACCAACTAATCAACCTTAATAAGGGATCAACAATATCAGCACAAAACCTAAACCATTTGGTGCTTAGCACCTCAGAGTGGTCCAGAGTTTCCAAGGTATGGTGTGTATACAGATGATTATAAGTGGTATATGGACAAACATTTTAAAAATGTTTAATAGTTTTGTATTTGTCTTAATGTGCATAAGAAAAAACACAACCAGCTATCATTTTCACTGATCTCATTGATTAGACCAATGCTTAAAAAAAAAAAAAAAAAAAAAAAAAAAAAAGGTACAGTTAACCCATGAACAACATGGGGGTTGGGGTGCTGGCCCCCTGTGCACTTAAAAATCTGCATATAACTTTTGACTTCCCCACTACTTAACTACTAATAGCCTACTGCACACTGGAAGCCTTACTGATAACATAAAAACCATCATTAATACCTATTTTGTATGTTATATGTATTATATACTATGTTCTTACAATAAAGCAAGCTAGAGAAAAGAAAATGCTATTAAGAAAACCATAAGGGAGAGAGAATACATCTACAGTACTACACTGTATTTATAAAACAAAATCCAAGCATAAGTGCACCATCTGCACCTTCACTGTTCAAACCCATGTTGTTTAAAGGTCAATTGTATATATTTTGTGTTTGCTTTTAATTTTGTTTGCTAAAGTTAGTGGATAGAAGTTTAAAGAGAAATAGCAGACTTGCACAGCTTCACAGTATCTTTATAATTACAAAGGCAGAAATACAAAAACTTGACAATGAAGAAACCCAGCAGACATTATCTTTACCAAGTGATCGAAGTTAACATTACTATTAATAAGTCATACTGACATCATGTAGCCCTGACATGATGCAGTAAGAAGGGCATTTCATTTCTGTGGCATTCCTCCCAAAAATTCATAACCTCAGTCTAATAATGAGAAAACATCAAACAAACCTGACTTGAGGGACATCCTATAAAATACCTGGCTACCACTCCTTAAAAGTCTCAAGGTCATAAAAGACAAGGACAGAGTGCAGAACTGTCAGAGACTGGAAGAGACTAAAAAGACACAATACATAAATGTAATGTGGGAACCTGGATTAGATCCTGGAATAGAAAAACTAATGAAATCCAAATTAAGTCTACAGTTTACACTACACTACTATTAACTTCTTATTAGTTGATAATTGTACCATAGTTATAAAAGGGTAAGGGAACTTGTATTGTCTCTACAACTTTTCTGTAAGTTTACAATTATTTAAAAATAAAAAGCTCTAAAAAAGCCAACTTAAAGGTCAGTAAATAAAAGTATATATGGTACAAATCATAAGAATGGGTAAGGATGGCTCCAGTTTGAGAAACACTAAGAGCAGTCACCCCTTGCATCCCACATCCAAGAAAAGCTCCCCCCAGAATGAGAGTAGTGGCTCTAGAGGAATATTTACTATAGGGGCACCTCGGTGGCTCAGTCAGTTGAGCATCCAACTTTGGGTCAGGTCATGACCTCATGATTTGTGGGTTCGAGCCCCACATCAGGCTTTATGCTGACAGCGTGGCACCTGCTTTGGATTCTCTGTCTCCCTCTCTCTGCCCTTCCCCAACTCATGTGCTCTCTCTCAAAAATAAATAAACATAAAAAAAAGAATATTTAGTATAATAGAGAAGTGTTCACTTTATATTACTTTGAGAAAAGTAACAAATTATCCCATTTAATTAAAAAGTATA